>NW_018128272.1:345668-392350 GCF_001952655.1 Monopterus albus | reverse complement strand
GAGGGACACTGTAAATTATGACACACACCAGTACGGTAATTTAGTGGTTTCTAGTCATCAAAACCTGAGTTGAGTATAGTTTACAGTAAATAACAAAAACTGAGTATGATGTTCTACTGACAACATGACTAATAATTTTGCCTGTCACTTTCACATTGTTGAGGAAATAATATGGGATTCTGCTGCCTCTGACACAATGATTGATGAAAAAACACACTTTTGCACGATAGACAAAACATTTTGAGCAGGTGACACGATTTTTCCGGTTATCCACTATGTTGTGCAGTTTGTACGTGTTGTTTTGAAAAATGCACTTGGAGATCTGCAAACTTTAATTCTGTTGTGAGAAATGAATGAAAGCGATAGAGAAAAACTGTAACACTGATTTTCTCAGGTGTTCAAATACTTATGTTCAGCAGTGCAAGACAAATAAATTCTTTAAAAATCATACAATGTGATTTCCTGAAAATCTTTTTTATTCTGTCTCTCAGAGTGGGAATGAACCTACAATGTGAATTTCAGACCCCTCCATGATTTCTAAGTGGGAGAACTTGCAAAATTGCAGGGTGTTCAAATACTTCTGTTCCTCACTGTATATTCCAAGGCTCATCTCTGAACTCAAGTAAACTTGTGGAATTCATGGGTTCCATTGTCTAAAATGTGTCCGAGTTTACCATTCTCCTGTTTCACACTTTAGCAGGGACTGTGAGCATACATCTGTGTATTTTCAGGGGTTGAGAGTCAAATGAGGTTGATTACTCCTTTCATAAATGTCACTTCTTTTATATTTCTACACTCCCTTTCTGGTATATGTAGAAATAAATTAATGCACAAACTTTCCCACACAAGTCAAGCCAACAACACAGGAAAGCCAGCAACAAGAAAACAGAATGTCTGCTTTATGTTTTACACCTTGACACACTGGTAATTACAAGTGAGTTTTACTGAAAAACGTAATTGCTAATGGCCAAATACCATGAACGCAAGCTCATTTAACATCCATTTTCAACACAAATGGTCACAGTTACCATGTTGATTCCATAAAATTGGATACGGAAAGATTTATTAAATGCTGTACTTTAGTTTAATCAATGACAAAAGTGGCATAGAAAAAATAGCTTTTTTCAGTACTTGGTGACAATGTTTCTGGAGTGTATCATTTCTGTTGTTTTTAACCATTATCCTTGTCTTTTGGAGTGTTGCATGTCTCCAAAATTTACACCTGACCTGTCACTGACCAGTTGCACTGGAAAAGGGAAAGTTAATTTCTTATTTATGCTCATCCAATGGAGTCCTCATCCAAGTTGGCTACACACTGTAGCTGGGTGATATAATATATTGACTCAAAGACCAGGAATGGATTGTTCCAGCCCACACTCATGAAAACTGGATGGCCATAAAATTTCAAATCAATACATTTGTAAATTTTAACATTTGGCTGTAATATATTGAATCATATTTGGCATCTAATGTGTTACTCTCACAGTGTGATCACTGATTTACAAAACAATCTGGCCATCACAACATGCTTCACTGATTCACCGCCATGCTAGACTGAACTACCCGGGACTGACTTTCATGTCACTGGGTCACTCACGAGTGGTGGTGAAGCTGACCACAGGTTTGGCCCTAGTATCTCATTATTATTGAATGGCAAAGCCAACTGTAGGCTCCAGCTACAGCAGGGGAACAATTAAAGGTCTACAAAAGCATAGTTGTAAAGGTGAAAATTTTTGGCAGGGCTTTACTGCCACAAAAAAAAACTTAGTTGTTTCTGACCAAGAAAAGTAATATATCCATTAATAATTTATAGTGGATTTACCTTCATAATTTTGCATGGTTTTGATAAGAAAGCATTAATTAATGTAGACATAAGCCCAATAAAATGGCATCAAAGCTTCAGCTCCACTGATGAATGCAAATGTAATGTTCATTTCAGGTAAAGCATACAATAAAGCAATGTCAACCTCTAGAAATGTGGCTAAAATTTGGCTGTGTTCCATTTTACACTTTACAGGTGGGCTTGAAATTTAAGTCTGTGGGCAAACAAGGAGGTGTAGTAATTTTATTTCCATGGCTGAATAAAAAAAATACACTGCTATGCTACAGCTACTTAAAATAGGCATTTAATGATTTGACAATGTGAAGAGAAACTAGGAAAGCTTGGCAACACAGTTACAAAGTGGAAAGCCAAATTTAAACTATTTCAAAGCTGCTTTAAATATCCTCAGTGTTTCTTAGCATAGAAACTTCTCAAGTCCTCTAAATTAAATTAAACGATAAAGCACAGTTTGTCAATGAGGCTTATTTTCACTTTCAAGACTTGATACTTGTTATGGTTGAGTCCCCCTCACCAGGAGGGTGAGGGAGAGCTGGGGTTGGACTCAAGTGTGCTGACCCAGGTGCTAGTGGAAAAATGGAGGTTTACTGGAAAAAGAACACAAAGTAACATCATAAGAGAGTCAATGAATAATACTGAACCAGGGGCAAGGTGGAGATGGTTGAGGAGACCAGGACGAGCAGAGAAAAAGACCAAAGGACGGCAGAGGAGTAGCAGAAAACGAAGAACTCCAGGTATGGCAGGTGTAGCGCTAGCTGTCAGGTACCCATGGCTGGGAAGATCACTGTCAGATACAAACAAAAAGAACTCCACGTACGTATATTGGCAACGCACAGGAACTGTCAGCGTTGCATAACTCACATACCTTGTGGCAAAACCCATGGTACGAGAACAATCAATCGCACAGGAACTGTCAGCGTGAAAGTAAACGTACGTATAACAAAACAAAAAAAAACTCATGTCATTAGTATAGTTGACTCTTCATAATGCTCCGACGACGACGGAGCGTCTGCCTTAGGTTTAAATAAGAAAAGAACTAATGAACTAACGCGTCTCAGCTGTGTGATCAAAACCACGAGTCACTAATTACCAAGGCGGCACAGCTGAGACGCAGATCCCCTCCAAAAAAAAAGAAAAGCAAGAGAGCGGAAAAGAAAGAGAGGCAGGTTGCACAGAGCGGACCTGACCATACTGCTCAAACTGCAAACACTGTATTTGCAGAAAATGAATAGGACTTTGACTTTTGACAGGTCTATTGTCCCTGAGGCCCAGTATTTTTCAAAGCTGTAATGTGAGTTTTCTTCTCTGTTGTGTTTACTATTCATAGCAGTGGTTGAATGACTAAGATTTTTCATCTCAAAGGTAATGTAATATTGTTTGATAGACATTTAGGTGGGAGATTATTCTGTTTGATTTCCATTTCCTCTGAAAGCACTTCAGCGCTTGAACTTGGTAAAATATAAAAATGGATCAAAGATGTTGTGAAAGGGAAAACTTTTCAAAAACGACTGGCTCTCGGTGTTTATGTACCCTCCGACTCTGAAATTACAGAGATTCACACACAGTGAATCTGTAAATCCCCCATGAGTCTTCACAGTGGTGTAAATTAGAGTTCAAAGTAAAAAAACAACAACAACAAGAAAACAAAACAAGCCATCCCAGCCCTGAAGCACCATAGCTGTGTACTGCAGCTCTCATTAAATCTACACACAGGCACAGAATTTACATTTCCTTAAAGCTGACTTTGAGTTAAAAATTTTTACATATTTATCACAAACAAAAAGACAAACAGTTATGCCAGAGTATGTACTTGTCCTTATGGGAGGTTGTGTATGTATGCGCCCTGCTGAATGACCTGGTCAATGAAGACCCAATGTTGGAAAGGAACCATGTGCCCCTCTGAGTGGTGCAAGTCCCAATAGAAAAATGAATTATGTCATACAAACTTAATATTGCCTTAGTAGTTTTATCAAAATCATCAACGCTGCAAAGGAATATTTTGGTTTATGCCTGCATTAAGGACTGCAACAGAAAACAATCTAACAGAAGAGCCTTCACAGTGGAAGGTAAAATATTTTCCTTGGAATTATCAGACTAGTCAGAAGTTTGTCCACTACCTGTCACTTTTTTTAATGTCGTACAGCTGTAATATTTCTTTAATCAGGTAAAAATTATAATTCTAGTTGAACAAATCAATATTTCTTCCATTAACAATGAAACAAATGACTGTGTCTAAAGTGAAGTGGATAGCTTGTAGTGAAAAACCCGTGCAGGATTAACCTCTGACTCCCTTCAGCTCTACAGGCCGTTTTAGCATCTTAGTCTTAAGGTTTTTTGGGTTGTTACCCCTCAGAACAAATCTTTATCTATTTGTATATACCTTTACAAATTCATGGTAACCAGTTGAATCAAATATTCATGTAAAACACCTAACAAACACCTAATAAATTTTATATAGCTAACATGTTATCAAATAGCTGCATTAGCACCAATTTGAACTACTGATTATGTTTACTCTCCTTTTTGTTCTGTTTTGGTCTCCACCAACTCGTCAGGAAAATATCAGGTACTTTAACTGCTACATGTGGAATTAACATTACACGTCCAGGCATCTTCTACCCCCAAAACTGCTCGCAGGCAGCCCGGAAGAAGCAAGACCCTGGACCAAGAAACCTATACAATATAAATCCTTCTGGGCTAGCCCCATCCTACACAGGCCGTCAAACCGTGACGTCACCTGATATGCCAGCTTGCAGCTGACTATAACGTTAGCCAAAACATGAGGAAAAGTCAAAGTGTGTGGCTGGTGTTTTTGTGGTGTGTATCTAGAACAATTTGACATGACATTACACATTAAGACAAATATTAAGATTAGCATTACAGTTAATACTAACAGCTCTTTGCCTGCAACCTTGGCCTAAATGCAGTTTGCAAGCACATGAAATTAAACTGAGCAGTTAACAGCCTGAGCTAGACATCCTGTCTCCACTAAACATTTCTAGACACCAAATCTCTGAATATCTATCTAACTAAGAAAATACCTAACACCGTTTCTTTCTGAAAACAGATGCCTATTGTTGAAAGCAACACCAATGACAGCTGTGAGAGTGATTCAAAAGTTGTGGGTGTTTGAAAACCAAAACAATGAAATGAAAGACACTTAACAGCCCGAGTTTCACCTTATTCAAGTTCATTTAACCAATTGTTAGCATAAAGCTAACAATGTTAGCTAAAGTCCTGTTATTTTTCGTTTATTAAACTTTAACATACCTGAAAGTATGTTACTGTGTTTACTCTCTAGTAACTGTGTATTTACATTTGTAGATCTCTGTGTGTGTGTGTCTATGTGTGTGTATGTTTGTATGTATGTGTGCACATGCATGCGTGATTTGTGCCCACAGACAACCTGTTTCCTGGTCTGAGACTCCTGGGTATGCCCTGGTATGGGAGATAATGCCAGTTACATCACTTACAGACAATACATCAACCTCTGGAGAGCCTGGGGAGAGGGAGAGACTATGTATCAGAGGATGACATCAGAGAGAAGCACTAATGTCCACTGCTGTCATTTACATGACAAAGAAGACAATAAAATGAAATGCAGGAAAGCAGAAAATAAGGATGTATTCAGAGTTCCATGCTCACTTCTGCAACTTTTCAGTTACACTCTAACTGACGCATCACTTACATTAAATTAGAGGAAGGATCAGTGCATTTCTGTGCCTTCACAAGCACACACACCAAAACCATTTATGGACAATTAACACTATGTTCTTCATAAAAGGTCAAGGAAAAGAAAAATGGAGAGTCTGAATTCACTTTTGGGGCATAGTCCAAAACCACACACAAGCACTACAACACATTAAAACTTTGAAAAAGCCACTTTAACTCCAGCGACAGTCACAGAGCAGCAGGCCTTTCTGGGCTCATTTGTCACTGTAGTTGCTCCCTACAGGCCACAACATTGTTTTCAGATGTGTTGGGGCCACGTAAAGTTTGAATTAGACCAGGTGCCGACTAAAACCACTGGGGTAAAATTAGGCATGAGTGCCGTTTTCTCTCACAGCCTCTTTTGGGGGATTACATGATGTTTAAAGTTACTGGAGGACTAATATGCATGATTAAAACAACTGATTATTGTCCAAAATGGCCATGTATTTTACTGGCCTCACTTAAAGGGTAGGGATTGGGGATTGGGGGAGGGCAGTCAAGGAGTTTTAGGGTAGTGTAAGAGGCTCTGTAAAGGCCCAGGGTGAGATTATAATGCCTTATTTAACACCGGATCTGTGGACAGCAGGCGGTGAACTGCTATTGAACCTTCAGGACACTGGAACAATGTGTGAGAGCGATGACTGCCCTTTTAGTTGCTTTTTGTAGTTTCAGTGCAGTGTTTTCTTAGAGTTACCTCCAGGGCAGTAAAAGAAGGGGTCCTTTAAAATGAGGTCAGCCAAGGTATTGAATCACACCCATGGGTGCCCAAATTAGGCAGGGATACTTCCAAATAGCGAACCAGAATCTATCATAGTCAGTGGGGATTCCTCGAAAGATGATAGTTCTGACTTTTTCTCTCCTTTTATGTTCAAGTGTTAGAAGCCAGAGAGGCGGAAATTGCTCCATGTTGCTGCTCGCCATCAAAAATAACTGCTAAAGGAAAATACAGGAGCAGCAAAACCACAAAGTCTTGTTGGTGGGCCTCAATAAAAACTGGCTAGGAAAACACTCTTATTACTGTTTACTAATTGGACCAGTAGCTGTGGCTACAGAGTGACATCATGTCATCATTAGCAGGTGCGTCATCCCATTGGCTGCTCATGGGAAAGTTTTAATTAAAAGTTCCCGGTCAGGCGTTCGCATTGCAGGCCAGCCATTAGTTGCAAGTTAAGAGCAGTTGTCAATGTTTATGAGGTGTCACAGAGATGGGAGGCAGGCCTGTTCTTACTTCACTAGGTCCAAGTCAGAGGCCATAGAGAGAGAGAGAGAGCAGAGGGCTGACCAGGGTACAGCGCAATAAATAAGAGGAAATGATGCTGATCACTGTAATAACGGCAACTGTTTGCGTGTTTGTCACCTCTGCCAGTGAGGTCACGTTTTCAGTCCTGTTTGCCTCAAACACGACTTGACGGATTTCAGTGAAGTGTGGTGAAAGGTTAGGTCAGGAGCCAATAAAGAACTATAAACCACCAACAATATTTTTACTCATACTCATGTAATAAAACTTACAGAGCAACTTACTGTTGCCCTGGTATCTGACCATGATGCCCTGTATATCTGTTGGAGTTACATGGCCTCAGTTGGCGGTGTGCTCTCATCACATCCATCTGATCTGATTTTAGTGTGCATCAGTCAAGCTAGCGGTGCTACATTAAGGGTTCCTTTAGTTTTACTGGATAAGCAGATTGAAGGATGTGACATTTGGCTCTGTCAATAAGCTGTAAGAAAACTCAGAGGCTGTAATGTTAAAATCTTAAATGAAATGTACAATGTTTTCTCTGCTATTTGAATATTGCATATGCTAAATATGCACTAATAGTGATTTCGGGCAACATCAGCAAGATCGTAGTTTGTCTTTGAGTCTAAATGTGTACATATAACACCATTTACTATCCAAATTATAATAAAGGTGCACAGTTACTACACTATCTCTGCACATTTCCCTTTAACCATTCTACCAGCGTCTGCACTTTACTCTAGTTTGTAACTTTACTGCTCAGGCTGTATACATCAGCTACTGTATGTACAAATCATGTCCCTTGTCTCAGCCTTAGTGCCCAGTCAAGTGGCCTTTGTGCCCTCTGAAAATCTATTAAATTGAAGGCCAAATGGCCTTGCCCTTCAAATTATGAAAATTATGACTTAGTAGTAAGGCTATGCCTGTGACAGAACCTTCACCATTTTGATGTCTTTTAAGTTAATTCTTTAAACCACACCAGCATTGTGGCTCTAAGGATGGTAAAGTTAGTTGGTCAGTCCACCACTTTGGTACGGACTGAAACATCTCAACAACTACTGGATTGCCATGAAGTTTGGGGGAGATTCGTGTCCGCCAGAGGATGAAGCCTACTTGTTGTGATGCCTTGATAGATATAACCAGCAGGCCAATCTTTTCATTTATGCGGTAGAATATCTCAACATGTCTCAACAACATATGGACAGTTACCCTTCAAGATGAACTACAGTAACTGAGCTGTGATTCCTGAACTTTTCATCTAGGGCCATCATTAAGTCAAAATTTGATTTATCTAATACTTTTCTGCACGCAGATGCAGAGGAAATGCACTGAAGGTTGTTTTTGCCAGACAGCTGTTGCTGTATGTGATTATACAGTACAACAAAACACTGGATTGCACATATTTCTCCTGTTTTTATCCTCTTTAACCTCTCTCACCCTCTAGGTCTCTCTTTCCTGTGTGCACAGTGTTTTTTCATACAGTACAGCATATCTGTCGGAAACCTTTATGCAATCCTGTGTGTATTTAGGTTTTTTACAGACACATCCCTCAGAGCATGGCTGTGGCACAGTATCAAAACAAGCAGATACAAATACAGTAGGACCTGCCTGGATTTCACAACAACACAGACAAAGTTGGAGTACCAAGAGAAGCTGGCTCTTGTTGTGATTTCTTCTTCTCTCAGAGGAGGTCCTATCTATTAAGGTCATGACAGGAGCGGCAGCATTTATCATGACAATCTCTGGCTCCGTGCTCTGTTTACAGGGCTGCTAGGGACCCCTGCGTCGCTGCCTTACAAAAAACCAGTCAGCTGACTAAATAGGGAGATCTTGTGACTAATAAAGCATATAAAAGTGAATAATCTGTCAGCACTTACCCAGAGTGCCTGACTAATCCCTGTGGTGTCACTATTATTGATACATTTGTTTGTAGGCAGCGTTTCCAAAGACAAAGAAATGATTGCTTTGCCTTTGATCTTCATCCAGAGAACTAACCCATCCAGTAAAATAACATCTGCATCCAGAAGTGAGCTGTCCTGTAGGTGTAGTCATATGTGCGTGAGTCTGAATATCTTCACTCTGTCTCCTGTTCATTTTAACTGACCCCAGATCCAGCAAATGGACAGCACTGAGTCGCTTACATTACCCTAAACAGAAAGCCTTCACTGTCATTGTACAAAATACAACTAAAGAGCAGATAAACATGTTCTTTAATCAGGCATCTACACCAAGGCAATAAAAAGAACAACAGCAATCAACTCTGAGACTTTAGGAGAAATCCAAAGCTTGACAGTCCAGCCAATCTTGGTTACAACAAATGTGACTGCACCTTCATAGAAATGTTTCTAAACTTCAGATTTCCTATTTGTTTTGGGATGCTTTATTGCCTGATGAGTTTTGCACACACTAAGAAGTGCAATCTAATAAACAAAAGGACAATAGGGGAAGTAAACAGCTGAACAACAATGTACGTAGGCAGGCATGCATTCAAAAGGCATGCCATTTAAAGACTGCAATAGCTGGAGGTTCTCTGTCTTGCCCAAAGACAATTCAACAGGCTATGTTACTATTGAGTGATTTAGGGAGTTACTTATTGCTGCGGATGAAGCCATAATGAAAGGCCCTGCACCATGTGAAATCAGTAAAATGTAATATGCTAAAAGGTTTTATAAAGGGCCTCAGTGAGCAGCACACCCGTTTAAACCATCTATAGAGAATGGAGCATCCACTGGGATCCATTTGGCCAACATGTCTGGCCACAGCGTGGCTGAGCACAAAGTATATTTTCTCTGTAATTTCTTCTCTTTCTGTCTGCTTTTCTTTCATTCTGCATCTGTGCTCATAGTACCTCCCCTTCTCTTTGCTGCAGTCTAGACAGAGAGAGAGCGACAGAGGAGGAAGAGTTGTGGATGCCAAGTCATGTGCTGTTGAGAGTGTAGGTGACACACGCACGCAAACAAACACACAGCTGGTGAGGTCTGCTTCAGCAGCAGAAGCAAACAAAGGCAGATTATGACAATTAGTGGCCTGGTCCGACCCCTGGTGTTTCCAGAGCTTAGTGGATAAGATCAATTAATCAGCGCTCCCTCTGACTCACTCACTTTCTCTCTCTCTCTCTCACATACACACACACACACACACACACACACACAGCTAATGAACAGAGTAATATTCAAACATGTGGGAACCATTTCTTCCCCTACCTTTTGCTCTCTCTATGACAACAGAGAGGAACACAGCAACATTTGGGAAAGGAAAACATGCCACTGAACCAACTGTGATTAGCAAGCAAATCATGGTTGGAATGGACCAGGTGCAATACTGACAAAAAGAATGAGACCAGCCCTTCAAAGTAACTATTCGTCTGCCAAACAGGACTCAGCTCGGACTCAGCAGCTACCAGCTATGAATGAAGACAAACCTGATCTTTTTTTCCTCAAGAACAGAGTGCTACAGTTTTGGTTATTTCACAAGATATGCTTGAATATCCATTTTTATCCGTTCTTCTCATTGGCCGATGTCACATAGCTTTGTGGATTGGTCACAATGTTGCAAATATGAATCAGAAGTGGGGTTACATGTTATCAGCCTGATCAGTCCACACAGTCCCAATGAAGCAGGTTAACTAAGCTTTAAAATGAAAAACACCTAAGGATATTTATTCCCTCAAACTTTACTTTGATTTTGCTTATATAGTCACAAATATTTAATGTCAAATCCTACAACATTTTACCATGGATTTTCAGGATCTGCAACAAAAGGTAACACATTCTATGCAGTGTGTGCAGCTCAAAGTGCTTTATGTTTAAAATCGTCCAAGATGTACATGCAATGGGTTTCATAGGCACTCCATGCTAAAGCACCCCAGCATCCTTTTTTTAACCAGAAGTAAAGCATGGATTGGGTCGCATATTTCTGTCAGAATCTGACCCGTGCTGAGGAGGAAGGAATAAAGTTCACCTGCCTTAAATGAGGTCAGAATTTTAATTATGCTGTGTTATTTCTAGCACATCATAAAAGATGTTGCTGTTTGAATTTGTCCTCATTTGTTTTAAATACTTTACCCCAGGCAGCGGTGGTTTAAACATTGTACACTGTTTTCTAGGGTTCAAGCCAATTTATTCCACGGAGTGTGCTCGGCCTGACCTCATGATTGTTCACTTTACTAATACAATAATCCATAATTCAAAAGGTTGAGGGAAATGACAGTTCCATATTCAAACACTCGTGGAGGCACACACACACACACACACACACACACACACACACACACACACACATATATGCATACACACATGAGTGATTTGTTCTACCGCAGATAAAGCCTGGTGGGGAGGTTTGCGGTCACTGTGATTGCACATACATGAACATATGAGTACATTGGTTATGTAAACAGTGGTAGCCAAGGAAACGGAGGGTCGGCTGGTTTTGCTAACCTTTCCCTCTGCAGACTAGAAAATTCCCAACCTGAGTTGTGAAGCAGGGATAAGAGAATAGGCTATTCATATGCACAGCCATGTGTTTGTGGAGGTTGGGATGTAGCCTTGAAATTTACCAGTCGGTGGAACAACTCACCCATAACAACCTCTGTCCTTGAGTGTAGTGGCAAAGTGTAGTGGTAGCCATTTTATAAGACTCAGAGCATTGCATCAAATTATGGCCTGAATTTTAAAGAGAGAAAAGAAATTCTTGCAGTAACTTGTTAAATTAAATTTGCAACTGAAATTAATCTCAGATTCTGAATGATTACCACATACCAACCCTAAGTCACAATTTGTCTGCCTCTTTGTCTTCTTAGTCATTTTAGTAGCATGAGTTCCTGTAGCCATTCTATCCAACAGACCCACCTCATATATCCCCATCAGCACGGCTCACTTCCTCTGTTTTTGAGGGTATATCATCAATATCACAAATTATTTTCTGAATCTCAGAAGGCATGAAATAACCTCCTCTCTAGGAGACCTGTCCATATGAATATGAGTTACAGGTGCACAAAAATGTACATAAAGTCAACAGTATCTTGAAACAGAGCGATGACATGGGGTGATGACAAAAACAGGCGGTGGAGTAACAGAGATTGCATGAGGGGGGTGAGTGAAAACAGGCCTGGCCATCCCTCCGCCTGTCTGGTTTTTGTCTTATCTCCAGCCTGCTTGGTCCCCATTCACTGGTCGCAGACACAGGTGGATGTGCAGAATTCAAATGCTTGAGTCCTACTTGGCCCAATACACCAAATCTCAAGTGGCGAATCTTGGAGTAATATTTGGTGACGCTCTTAAATTAGATAAACAGATCAGCTCAGTCTAAAGAGAGTTTTTTTCAACTGAAACGTTTTGACAAGATTCAGCCTTTTCTCTATTTTAAAGATTTTGAAAAGGTGATTCACACTCAATTTGGCTCACAACAAAATGTTATGAATCAAAATATTATCAACTTCAACTAGACTGCATGTCATTTTCACTGGGTCAGTTCTATAGAGGGCTTGAAGTGATATAACTAATAAAAATAAAGTTTAACATTTTCAAAATATGCCCGTTTGTTTTTTGTGGGAGTTACATGAGAAGATCAATATCATTCTCATATTTGTGTCAAGTACAGTATAGAGCCTGCAGGCCCTTAGCATAGCTTAGCATAGCACAAAGACTGAAAGTAGGAGGTAACAGCTAGCCTGGTTCTGTCCAAAGCTGAAAAAAACCCCCGCCCTCTAAACAAAGAGTGATACTCTGCAAAATACAGTGGAAAAGCAAAGCAGGGCGGTTCACGTAAGGTTATGCCAAGTGATGTTATGGTGATCAGCACCAAAATCTCATCAATTGTTCTGTGGGCCATACCCTACCTCTCCAAAAAATCTCTGCAAACTCTGTTCATTACATTTTGAGTTATGCTGTTAACAAACCATCAAACACTGACAAAATGTAAACCCCACCCTTGACGGAGGTAATAAGTGCAGCCCACAAAAAGGCGTGGGACACACATAAACATTTATATACAGTCATGGCCAAAAATACTGGCACCCCAGATAATGCACCACTTCTCCCAGAAGATTGTTGCAATCACAAATTCTTTGGTACTCTCATGTTTATTTTTTTTGTTTGCATTGGAACAATACAAAAAAGCCAAATTTGATCCATTCCACACAGAACTCCAAAAATGGACTGGACAAAATTACTGGCATTTTTTCAAAATAATCAGAAATAGTTGTGTTTCAAGCATGTGATGTAATGAAAACTTGTAATGAAACTCACTTGTAGCAACCAACAGGTGCTGACAATATAGAACTCACACTGGCAACCAGTTAAAATGGAGAAAAGTTGACTCAGCCTTTGTGTGGTGTGAACCACACTGAGCACAGGGAAAGAACGAAGAGCAAAGAATAGTCTGAGGATTTGAGAACCACAACAGTGGAAAAGCCTGGACAGTCTCACTACTGACCATGGATGGATTAATGAAGAACAGGACACAGCATTGCTAGGTAATGCCTACTCTTTCCTACAAAAGTTGCTCAGTGGCATATAATTTGAAGAAAAAAAAAATCATCACCCGTCAACTGATTTCAGTTATTTTATCCAAAGGGTGTAAGACCAAATATTAAGTTGAGGGTGTCAATAACTGTTCAGTCCATTTTTGTAGTGGAATGTATCAGATTTGGCTTTTTTTCTGCTTTTTCTGTTGTTCCCATGCAAACCACAGAAATAAACATTGAATACCAATCAATTTGTGACTGTAACATTTTTCTGGAAGAAGTGCCTCATTATCTGACAGAAAGGCGGGGGCCATGACTGTACATATGAAAAAACACACACACACGGCTGGTTACTGTTACTCTGACCAACAAAAGCCAGAGGCCAATCTTCCATTTTGGCCATAGGTCAGTATGTATTTGCAGATGTGTTCTCTGCTGGATTTTGAGGTCCGTCCAGTCTACTGTGATGTTTTAGGCAAAGCAGCAAGTCACTGATACAGAGACCATGTGTGATAAAATCCACATCACAAACATGACATCACTGTGAAGTACAAACATCTGGACAGCCTCCCCATCCCCCTACCCTGTGTTCTTCTTCCACCAACCCCAAGCTTTATTTCTTTTTTCTTCATCTTACTTTTTCTAAAAAAAACAGATTAAGACAGGTTTATTTTCAGCAGTGTCCTGTTTACAGCTACACAGTTCCACACTTGCTATCAAGCCAGTGTGTATCAGTGCAAACACAAATACCCTTCTTGCACACAAACACAAAATTACCTCATCAGCTTTCCTAGTCCAAACTTCCTCAGCTATTCCAGGAAGGAGAAACCTTTGCAAATAAGTTGGCTTTGTTACAGTCTAACACTATCTCAGGGCCAAACGTGACCTGGCTCGACTGCTTGTCCCACTCTGTTGCTTATAGATACGACTTAAGTACTGGACATGAATGCGGCTTAAGTTAGTTACAATACAATAAGTTAAAGATACAGTATGTAACTTTTCAAATACTTTAAGTTGGAACGTTCTGCATAATATATCTTAAAGTAGAGAGGTGCTGTCGAAGGCTTGTTTGACCCAGACTCACGGGTAGCAGTGCAGAGATAGTTCATTTTTGATAGCTAGATAGATAGATAGATACTTTATTGATCCAGAGGGAAATTCAGGTATCCTGTAGCATCAGCAATAATTACCAAAATCACAGTGCAAGACTAAAACAGCATTTAGCAGCTTCAAATGGTGAGGATTAACTGTGGCCACTTATTGCCTGAACTGTCCCCTGGCTAACAGCATGGCTTTAACTCAGCCTCCATGTCGAGGGCTTGCTTTACTGGAGGATTTGCAAGGCCAGTGGTTGAGCCAGTAAGCTAAACAGATGTTCTCATAAAGCAAATACAATAGTGAGATGTCCAACCTCTGTGTCAGGGAGGAGGTAGAGATAGACTGATAGGCTGTAGAGGGGAAGGCAAAACAAAAAAGGCCCGGGAGGGGGCACACAAAGAAAGCCAGAGAAGTGGATGGATGGACAGATAGATGATGGGAATGGAGGATTTTTGACAACGCTCTGCAGATCATCACAGACAAGGAAAGCAACAGGAAAGAACTCAGAGAAAGCAGAAGCAGCAGATACCAGTCAATACAGACACTGTCCAACACACCTACACTTTCTTTCTTTTTTCCCTATGCGTCTAGCTTTTTCTTTGGGATCTTTATTTCCCAGAGCACTCTTCTCTTGTGCACACATACAACCATGCACATTCTCAGAACCACAGACACTGTTGAACTTTCTCCCCCAGGTTAAGTGGTGAAGGAAGACAAAGTGGTATCTATGCTCTACAGTTCATATTTGTGTTGGAGGCGCCACGCGGCCCGAGCTCCATGTTAGCTTGAAGTAATTACACCTATATACCACCAATATCCCCTCCCATTACCGCACACTAATGGGCCTTACTGCTTACACACACACACAGGAATACAAACACAATCACAGTCACACACCACTTTGTGTGGGCCGTAAAGGCCAGTGACAACATCGGTTAGCTTCGAACTGTCACATCAACACTGCTCGTGTTTTTCTGTAGACATGCTCAAATCCCACCCCAGATTTCTTCGAGTGAGTTTGTGTCAGAGTGTATGTGTGTGACAGAAATTAGGGAATTCTGCTTGTCACAGTGTTCAGAAAAGGTACTGAGAGAGAGGAGGGAGGGGACAAAGAGCCCACTAACACCCCCTCCCCACTCATGAAACTGCAGCTAGTATTCATTTCAAATAAACAGTTTATGAGCAGATTAGCAGAAACTGTCTAATCTTCACACCTCTGGCATCTTCCATAGCAACAGTTGACTGACATTCAAGAGCCACACATTGCTAGGAGACATGTACCACGGTGCACTACTGACCATGGATGAATTAATGGAGAACAGGATACAGCACTGATAAATAATGCCTACTCTTTTCTACAAAAGCTGCTCAGTGGCATATACAGTGGTGTGAAAAAGTGTTTGCCCCCTTACTGATTTCTTATCTTTTTGCATGTTTGTCACACTGTAATGTTTCAGATCGTCAAACAAATTTATATATTAGTCAAAGATAACACAAGTAAACACATCATGCAGTTTTTAAATGAAGGTTTTTATTATTAAGGGAAAACAAAATCCAAAACTATAGAGCCCTGTGTGAACAAGTGTTTGCCCCCCTGTCAAAACACTGGTTTATCGCACCTGAGTTCAATTTCTCTTGCCACACCTGTTCGCAATCAAGAAATCACTTAAATAGGACCTGCCTGACAAAGTGAAGTAGACCAAAAGATCCTCAAAAGCTAGACATCATGCCGAGATCCAAAGAAATTCAAAAACAAATGAGAAAGAGAATAATGGAGCTCTATCAGTCCGGAAAAGGTTATAAAGCCATTTCTAAAGCTTGGGGACTGCAGCGAACCACAGTGAGAGCCATTATCCACAAATGGCGAAAACATGGAACAGTGGAGAACCTTCCCAGGAGTGGCCAGCCGACCAAAATTACCCCAAGAGCGCAGCGACAACTCATCCAAGAGGTCACAAAAGACCCCACAACAACATCCAAAGAACTGCAGGCCTCACTTGCCTCAGTTAAGCTGAGTGTTCATGACTCCACCATAAGAAAGAGACTGGGCAAAAATGGTTTGCATGGCAGAGTTCCAAGACGAAAACCACTGCTGAGCAAAAAGAACATAAAGGCTCGTCTCAGTTTTGCCAGAAAACATCTTGATGATCCCCAAGACTTTTGGGATAATACTCTGTGGACAGACGAGACAAAAGTTGAACTTTTTGGAAGGTGTGTGTCCCATTATGTGTGGCGTAAAAGTAACACCGCATTTCAGAAAAAGAACATCATACCAACAGTAAAATATGGTGGTGGTAGTGGGATGGTCTGGGGCTGTTTTGCTGCTTCAGGCCCTGGAAGACTTGCTGTGATAAATGGAACCATGAATTCTGCTGTGTACCAAAATATCCTGAAGGAGAATGTCCGGCCATCCGTTTGTGACCTCAAGCTGAAGCGAACTTGGGTTCTGCAGCAGGACAATGATCCAAAGCACACCAGCAAGTCCACTTCTGAATGGCTGAAGAAAAACAAAATGAAGACTTTGGAGTGGCCTAGTCAAAGTCCTGACCTGAATCCAATTGAGATGCTGTGGCATGACCTTAAAAAGGCAGTTCATGCCCGAAAACCCTCCAATGTGGCTGACTTACAACAATTCTGCAAAGATGAGTGGGCCAAAATTCCTCCACAGCGCTGTAAAAGACTCATGGCAAGTTATCGATGTAGTTTTGGATTTTGTTTTCCCTTAATAATAAAAACCTTCATTTAAAAACTGCATGATGTGTTTACTTGTGTTATCTTTGACTAATATATAAATTTGTTTGACGATCTGAAACATTACAGTGTGACAAACATGCAAAAAGATAAGAAATCAGTAAGGGGGCAAACACTTTTTCACACCACTGTAATTGGAAAAAAAATCATCACCCTTCCAGATTCCAGGCTTAAAAAAATTACTCAGATATTCTACACTGCTGTGTTTTTGGGCTCACAGAACACGTGCACTCGCATGTGCACGTGCACACGTCTCATGCAAGAGCAGTCAGGTGCCTTCCAGTTATCCTATGTCTAAACTGGACTTTCTAAATGATACTGGGCCCAGTGAACGTAATTTTGCTAATATAAAGAGTCATTTTGTTGGGTTTAGAAAAATGTGGTTATCATTTTACAGCTGCTCCTTTTGCAATGATTCTTTATGAGAAAAATGCATTTTGGGCCAGTGTGCTTCACGTGATGAATGTAAAAGTTATAGTAATGCAGCTTAGCTGCTATGCAAGATTTGCTTCACAGACCAGCACTGTTGCTGGGGGCTTGTTATCATGTGTTGCATTCATAACATTTTAGCAACTTAAGAAGGCCTGAAAGCCACAATTTGCAACATGCACTGGTGGCGCATCATTAATGTGCATCACATAATGCCCATGCACAGTGGGAGCTGTGTGAATGTAATGCGAGACTACCAAAATGGGCGAGTACTTCTGTAATTCATCCTTGCAAAATTCTGACAAAACCATCATAGGTAATGATAATTTAGTACTAATAGCTGTAGTTAAAGCTAGCTCCATCTACACCAGCTGCCATGGACAGAACCAAGGGGGTGGTCAGGGGTGGCACCGCCCACCCGCAGAATCCGATGGGCCGTCCCTGCCAGAATCAAAATGTGATGCTTGTCAGTTTTAATAAATGACAAACTTGTTCAGCAGCGATGTCGCCAGCTAGGTTTAAATAAGGAGCACAGTTAGCTAAAGAAAGCACTATGTCTGTCTCCTTTTTACACAAAATAAGCAATTTGAATCTTAATAATGTACGGTCTATTATTTCATGGAACTAGAGGTTTAATGTACTTTTTACATGTATTTCAAATGTACCACCCCTCTATGAATCTGTGCACCAGCCTGGCCACCCCGTCCAGAATTTTCTAGATCCATTCCTGCCAGCTACAACACTGCAACACTAAACGCTTCTTACATACACACAGTGTGGCACTGCTACATCTTCCATTACTAGTTAACATATCAGCAGAGGGTGCTGTCTAATCATGAACTAGTACTAGGAATTAGGAGCAGTGCTCTATAACCACATCATGATCTCTGTGATATCGTCGTTTCTCATCTTTGGCAAACAGGATCAGCAGCACAGCTGCAACTCATAATGTCTGAATATTAATAGTGCATCACTAGTGACTACAAAGCCTAGTATGACCAGAAAACACTGGAAAGTTTAGCTGGCTCCAAATACTTTTACCATGAAGTGACTGTTGCCCCAATCTGACCTATGTGCATGAGTGTGTGTTGCTTTATTTGATCTCTCACCTGAGGAACAGATATCTCTAGCTAATTTATAGCTTGACAGGCAATGTCTTTTTTAAATATTTATAATGCCTGGACTGTGGGTCGTACAGCTCCGAGTATTTTTTTAGTCTCAGCAATGAGTTCTTCTTCACCCACTGTAATTAACTGTTACAAAAACTACAAAAATGACCATCCTAGAACAAAGAGAAAACAACAGTACGGTGGCTGAGATGGTTCAATCCAGAGAGTGAATACATGTACAAACACTGCCCATTATACTAATTTATTAGGAAAAATACATTTCAGTTTTAGTTTGACTGGCATCTAAAAATTAAGGCCCTGGGGCAGATTTAAATGATTTCAGTTCATTTGCTATCTGGGGAAACAAAATGGAATAGAGTGCACAAGTACATTTTGCTTCTTGTTCTTGGATTCTTCCAAACAAAACACTAATTTGATGACTATGAACTTTTTGCTTTGTGCTTTATGGCCAGGAAAGGTCTGATCAAGTAGTAAATAACAAGTGTTTTATGCACTTACATCCCATCACTGCACCTCCGTGTCTCCTCCTCCGCCAGCGCGGATCAAAGCCAGGTATGTGCCGAGGTTAGCCGCCCTTCATTCCCAAACACACATGTTCTGATATTTGTGTGTTTCAGTCTCTGGAACCCAATGTGATTCATCCTGGTTAAGCCATAGCAGTAGATCATAACTATAATACATTCCCTTAGAAAATGCTAATAACATACTAATAATATCTGAGACCTTCAAAACAACGTATCTGGGCAGCCAGTTCCAGCCAATTCAGTTCTTCAGAGACATTCCTTTGTAAACTGGTGACTTGGATAAAGTTCTTTTTCTTCTTTTTTTAAACCTTTTTTCCACATTTAGCCAAACTGAGATGTGGTTCTTGTCTGGAAATACTGCCGTCATGTGTCTTCCAGTTTCTTCATATTTTCACTGTTTCTGTTTAATGAGTAGCCACTCACACGCACACATTTCTAATACACTCCCTCGCACAGATGGAAGTGGAGGCTTTGAGTTGTGAAAACAGGTTGGAGACCCTGGGGTCCAATTTTACATGGTGTCTGATAGCAAATCCAGCTGACTGTGGAACTGATCCACTGCACACAAGGAGTAAAATACACACCACACATGCACATTATGGGATATACACATGCAAGCACACCACAGCCTGTTGACATGTAAGTAAAGTTACTGAATACAACTAACATAAAGAAAATGCCATGCAGATAAAATGCTGGACATCAGAAGATAGATTTCTCATCCTCACCATAACTCTGCAAAGAAAAATATATAATCCACAAATATATAGACAGGTGACAAAGTAAGGGACAGTGGACTCCACTGGACACGAGGGGTCACTGAATGGTTTGATGAGTATGAAGATGATGTGACTCATTGGATCTTAACCCAGGTGAACACCGATGAGAGATTTTACAGCAACATGTTAGACAGCGTCTTCACCAGAATCATCAAAACAACACATGACGTAACATATTCAGTCATAGAACAGCTGTGCATTCTTATATCTGCTTGTCTGCAATTACTAACATATTGGATCCAGACAGATATAAAAGTTGGATGGTAGATTATTCTCAAAAATTGGAGAACATCATTTTAAGGAATGAGAGGCAAAGTTACGACAGGAAACGCTGGTGCTGAGTGTATGTTATACAGAGCAGAAAAGATACTCCCTCCAATTTTCTTAAGCAGGTTAAGTTAGGTGGAAGCTAACTGATGATGTATCCACATGGGTTTTAATTCTGGCCATATTTGCTGCTCTTTTAACAGTTATTGATATGTATCAATAGTCCACGCTAATGGCTGAGGACCATGGCCCAGGAGGAGCCACCGGCTGTCTTTCAGTTGGGAGCCTGCGATTATACCATATCCATCCAATTCAGTGCAGTGCTTGCATGTGTTCATGCATGTTTGTGTGCACAGAAGTGTTAGGAGTGTAGCGCTGCAGCTTTTGAAATGTTGAGAAATAATAAAATGTATTATACTGGTTTATTTAATATGCACATTTTACTAATTCAAACCATGTCAACAGCCCAGACAGTTAAGTAATAATCACCTTACAGCAGGAAGGTTCTAGGTTCCAATCTACTGGCTTTTCTGTGTGGACTTTGAGCGTTAGCATGACCATCAAGCACTGCCAACTGCATTCACTGGAACACACGACCAAGCCGGAGGCACTGCTGGGATAAGGTCATGTCTCATCCAAAAATAATAGCACTCAGTAAGCTAAGATTTCAGTCAGACAATGAAACAGAACAGTGCAGTATTTTTCTCTTTTCTCAGTCTGCTTCTTATCCTCTATCAACTGTTCTCTCACTTCCTCCTGCTCTTCGTCTTATGAATGCCTTCCTAATAGAGCTTTGAGAGTATACGCTCTACAGTATAGCTCTTGATTTATTCTTCTAATCTCTTTCTCTCACTTAAAGTAGCTTGGGTTTCAAGAGGAAGTTGACTAATGGAATCCTGATGAAGTTTACTTAGTTTTATTAATCTCTATCTCCAAATAATGGAGCAAGTTTCCTCTGCCACAGTAATTATTTTCAGTCCAGTATATTTCTAGGTTCTCACAAAAACAACTCAGATTTCACTACTTTATTTCTTAATTAAAGACAAAAAATTCAGTAGACATTTGTGCATGGAATATTTCTTGGTAGGACTGGTGTAAATTCCAGAAATCAACAATTTATTTATTTTTCTACTCTTAAAATACAAAATTCAGGGTAATGTGCAGCCCGCCCACTGCTTTCTGGTTCATTTTGTACCCATCTAAGTCTAGTGTTAATGAATTTGTGGCATCACTGCAAGACATATGCTGTACTAATAAATACCTAAAGGCTGTTTTTTTGACAACCACAGTAAATGTCAGATTTATTTTCATAATGTCTAGTTTGTATGACATAAGCAGTAATTGATCTTTGCAAGGGTGGTGGTGTAACTTTCAGGTAAAGACTAATAAATGTCATCCCTGAATCGTTGGTCCAGAGGTACAAAATGTAATTTCAATAAAAAGAAATACAGTAAACAGAATACAAAGTAATCCTCCAGGAATGTACCAAGGATATATTCATATGAACTCCTATTAATGCATGACTGGTCACCGAAAGCTGAGCCTGGTTCAAGCTTTGTTGCTTCATGACGCTGCTACTGCTCTACTACTAGGTATAAGCTCCCCACCTAGAACAAAAATTGGAAATGGCTATACTGGGTACCAAGTCACCAGAAATGAGTGTTTTTTCTTCATTTCACATGCTAACCAATCTCCCACCACAGTAAACCATTTAACATCTGCTGCATTTGTTTTACCTGGGAAGTCACTAATTCTGTAATGTGTTGAACATCTTAAAATGATTCCTGTCCTTGCTTATGTAGCCGTGGCCTCATTTGGCCTCATTATTTTCAATGGCAATAGTGATCTGTTACAGTCGGTTATTGCCAAGTGCTAAGATCTAAAAATATTTTAATGTTTAACACACAAAAAAGCACTTTTAGTTGGTTTTCAATAGTTGCGTGGCAACAGCAGCGGCAGCCATTGCCAGTGCTTTAAATGTATTAAATTATAATTTTTTTGGTCAGAAGACAGAAGTGGTCTGTGGGGAGTGAGGTGAAAACTTTCTGTCGCTAGACAATGTTTTAGGTGGTGGAAATCCACGTCTTTATGAGGCGGCAGTGAACTGTTTTTCAATTTACTGTTTGTTGTATTGAAATCGTGACCTCTGATAATCCATGGGTCAAACAATGTCTGTTAAGCGTAAAGTGATGGTGTCCCCATGACGTGGGCATCTTGTTCGACTGTCATCTCATTATAATTGTCGCCTTCCTTGCACTGTCTACAGCATGTTGGAACTTATGTTCCATGTCGCTGGATGTTCATTTTGTGGGAGATGTTAAGAACGAACTCACACTGTAACTAAAGCAGGGGGATTAAATCTGTATGTGTGCTTTATATTAAGTATAGGTTTGTTCACTGGAGTGCACATGCAACATAATCTGGCAGGATAACACATGTATTAAAGAGGATCCAGACAACCGACCACCATGTGTGTAGCCAGAAACCTGAGCAGGTTATAAGATGGAATCAACAGTTTTTAACGGCTGTGTTCACACTGCTGCTGAAAAGGTCTCAATTCTGATTCATTTATTCTGTTATACATATTATCAAATTATTCTGAGCAACAAAATGTAATTATCTTATTTTTGATCTGCAGAAAAGCATTGAAAATCATTTGACTGTATTTACTTTGGTACAAAATAGATCCAAAGATATTCAACATATACTTTTTTAACACTGTTCAAAGTTAAATTAAATTAGAATAACGCATACTTGCCATAATTTGACCAAACCTAAAGTAAAAGAAGAATGAACAGGCACAAAATTAGCTTGGATTTGGATTCACAGTATATTCTAGCCTAGCCCTACATGGCACTACACAGTGAGGGCGGCCTGAAAACAACTGCCTGCTGCAGGTGGAAACAGCACTGATGAGAGCACTGACGGTGAAGATGTCAAAAGAAACACCTAAAAAATGAACTGAAAGATACTGAAATGCAATGTAGACCTATTGGAAACTGCAGAGGTGGTTTTTCATTTTCAGTGGCTTTGCTACGATGACTGTGCTCTTTCTCCCTCCACACAGTCATTTGACCTAGTTAGTATTAAAAATAAAATCACTGGTGCTGCCTTAAGGTCTGCAGCCTCCCTGGCTTCTATGGATGATGGCTGGAACAAAAGAAAGCTAATTAACCTGGTTCTTACCTCCATGTTAATTCTAGTTCACTGTAACGATAAAGAGCTTTTAGAGGCTGATTTGTTACACAAGAGTATGTGTGCACATACACAATAAGCTCAGGAATGACTCTCTCTCTCAGGCTGGTTGACACAGTAACCCTTTGAAGCATCAACTCAGACTTCTCCATTTCTGAGCAGTCACTCCAAAATTATAGTCATATCATGTTCACCATTTGCCTGTGCTAGTAGTAAATCTTTGGCTATTTTATACTCTGAGTAAAACGATGATGTTTATTTTCATCCCAGGCTTGGCACATGGAAAAGAGTCAGTGCCGACAAGTTGTAAACACACAGATTGAATGGTGTCACTGAAACTGGACCACTGAGTAATGACAGGTAATCACCGAGTTAACATAGTAGATTACATGATTCATAGACGCCAGCGGCGGAGGGCGATGAAACCCAGAGCCAGATGGAGACGACATGCACACAGCCACCAAATATATACAAATGCATAAAAGCCTAAATGCATGTGCAACAATCCCATACATCCACTGTAATGGACGGAACAAATGCGTAGGTTTGTTTGACCTTCAACCTATCAACTGAAACAACTCCGTGCTTTCAGCAACAGACTTCCTTTTCCAGTAAACTCTCCTTTCCTTTCCCGTAACGAGTACTTTGTGTATACACGGTCTTCAAACCACAGAACAGCACGTGACGGAAACCGATGAAAAAAAGACTTGAAGATGGAGTGACTAGTCATGTATTAGGTGGAAAATAACTGACATCTGAAACATTTTGTCCAGGTCTTAAAATACAATGGTTAGACATGGTGAACATGTTGAATCGATTATCACCAACTGTAGTTCTGCCATAAAAGGAAACCGTGCCATATTCCTGCCTCCACTTTGGATTTATTCTGGGAAGGCAATAGAAACTAGTCAGGATTTCTTTGACCAGTATACCTGAAAACTGTCAAAAAATACAAGGCCAAATCCCATCATTTTCCAATCTAGCGCCATATAAATGCTGGTGATCAGGCTGTGGTGTGACCTTGGTGGCTGGGTCATTAGTATGCAGCAAGTCTATTGGCTGCCTGTCGCAGCAGCGGAGGGTTATGACTCCTGCTAAATCTCCAGGGAGGACTGTAACAGTGCAGAACAACAATAGGGCTGATGCTGTGTTTAGTCTGTGTCTGCAGGAGCTTACAGCAGATTCTGCACTTTGAAACAAGAGTCAGGCTATTCTACCAGATGTTAATACTCTCTTGCAGCTACCTTATTAGTTGACTTTTCATCTGTTTCCAAAGTACACACAAACACACACACATCAACCTGATCCAAACCAAAAGCAAGTTGATATTCACTGCTTCGCAATCTCTCCTGAGCATCTGTTGATGCTATAGTATGTATTACATACATAATACTCTAGCTATTCTTATATTCTTATAGCTATTCTAATACTTTAATAATCAGCAGGTTAAATGACAATAAGGTCATCATTAGTTACTGTACAGTCCTAATGTGTTCATTAAAATTATTTAGTTTGATTTTATTTAAAAACTACTTCTCATGATTCCGTCAATGTTAAAAAAGCACACTGCTAAATCTGTGGAGTGATTCACTGTGGTTTTACTTTTATTTAAAAGGTAGAAGCTGCTGTGCTGCTAGTAAAAATAATGCACTCACCAGAGATGCAACGTTCAGGCACTAATAACAAAGGTCCCCATCTTTTCTGTTTATAAAAATGGACAAACAGCTTTTATTTGCTTCTTCTGGTCAACCTCTGATACAGATTTTTGTCCTTGCACTGTATAGCTAAACACACCTTTACTGCATGCCTCACAAAAACCATCGTTTTGATGTAATATTTGTTCTAATTCTATTTTAGAATTAAATGCAAACTAACAAACTATGATGTGAATAACCAAATGAGTCCTTCCCCTGTTCTCTTAAAAAAAGAATGTGCTCTTATCAACCATGACCCCACATTTTCAGTCCTTCTCCCCTCCTAAAATGTTCATACTGTCCCTTAAATGACCTAGAGAAGGTGCTATGTAACCAGCAGGGTTAATTTAGAACAAATGGATTTTAATCTTTTATGTCAGACCAAACACACACACAAAATTTAATACCTGTCTCTGTCAGACATTTTCTGGCTTCTGTGGCTTCACAGCAGCCTAGAAGGAGTCTTGTCTAAATAAATCTCAACTTGTGACCAGGCTTTTAAAAAAATCTGCAGAAATATACTGAGGGACAATCTGCCTTGTCAATCACGTCATGCATCCGCCTGCCCTGGGGTTACGAACGACGACTTTGGTGGGCTTCTCCTCCCACCTCCTCCGTCTCTCCAGTACTCCATCCGACCTCCTGCCATAATAATGGGGAGGGATGTGAAAGTCCAAAACACACAAATGATCAGGTGCTGAACATTTACAGCACTTGTGTCTTCCAGCTCAGCCACAGGGTCTCACTGGGTAAAAGCCAAATTGCTCCTTTTCATTTTTCTAAGACAGTGTTCAGTCCTTGGCAGATTATTTTTAAGGATGGAGGAGTTAAGGCTTCTGTCTGGCTTGTGGTGGAAAACTATAGTAAAGCTTACCTTTACCCCACCGCTGAACCAGAGCAAGCAGAGATGGACTTATTAAATGTAATAGTGGCCAGTCAGAGTCATTGACTGATTCAGTTTCCTTGCATGTTATCTAATTTTTATGTGCTTAATAAAATATTATGCTAAATATGTCACTCACTTTTGAACACAAATGCCAACTATTAAAATCCATGAATCTAAAACATTAAACTTTAAACTAGCTAGTTTAGTAAAGCTGCATACTCAGTTCACTTCCCCTGCTGATTATTTCATGCATTTGCCTGCAACTGAAAAAGTGATATACACACACATGTACATACAAAAATGAACTTAAGAAAAAATACCAAGTCAGTCCAAAATATTATATACTTTGAATCAAGTTAGTTTTAATGGCTATTTTCATGACAACATGTTATGGTAGCCCCCGTCACCAGGAGGGTGAGGGAGGACTGAGGTTGGACTCAAGTTTGCAGACCCAGGTGCTAGGGGGAAAAACATGATGGTAGCAGGTAAATAAAGGGAACACAAAGTATCAAAAGAACATAACATGGGAAAGTACGGTACTTGGATATGTATGATATGTAGTGTAGTGTAAATGAGCGTAGCTCGTAGGTAGTGTGGTAGATTCAAGCCAAAACGCACAGTGTCTGTCAGCATAGCATTCTACCAACATGTACAGTCCACGTTACTATGTTAATGTTCTGGCCAAGACGGAGCGTCTGCCAGAGGTTTATATAAGGAGGCGAAGGTAATCATCGGGATGCACCCCAGCTGTGTGCATCGACAAACCAGTCGCTAATTACTGGAATGCAACACAGCTGAGGTGCAGAGCCCACAGGATAGAGAGAGCAGAGGAGAGAAAGACGGAGGAGAGGCAGCGGTCCTGACACAACAGCTAAATGTAACCCAACAGTCCTGCAATAAATCCTCCTTTTTGAAGGGGATAATGTCCAGCTTGTTCAAACCGTTTTACAGTTTTTTTACAGTGTAATGTCAGTCCAAATGTCACATGAATGGGTTAAAGGTTGACTGGAAACTCCTCAGAAAATTGAGGAAGTGAGCAATGCTTTCAGTGACATACAGACGGGTGACAAGTAAAAGGAAAGACCAACAGTAAATGTCTTAGTATTAGGGCTAATTAGTGACTCATTACATAATTAATGTTAGCAACATATAAAGAAAATACTTACTGGTAATGTACCGTAACACCACTAGGTGTCATGTGTTGTGCTGTGGGTTCATGGCTGATTTCTAATAGTCAGCCGGCTCTTAGTGTCACATCACTTCAGCGTTCCTACTGGTGGTGTGAGTGCAAATAGGAAAAAGGCCCATAATGGTATGTAGTTCTAGGGGAAGCTCCCCTAGAACTAAGTCTCTAGAACTGTTTGGTCCAAAAGTTCCTATTGACTCTTCAAGTACATGAACATACCAGATCAAAATGTTAGCAATATGCAGCTGCAGCACTGAGAGTCATATCTGTCAGACACACAAAGTACATTTTAATAGATAGCTAAACACACTGATGCCCAAAGACACCACAGTGGGAAATTACTACCAGAAGCACAACGATTTTACTTGTCGCTATGTTTCACAACACTAGTCACTTTTGGCAGCACACCCACCGTCACTGGAGGTATTTTATTCAAAATATCTGTTTGGCTGATAAAAGTGTGACAGTGGCACCAGCCACTAGCCTGCGGAGAAAAAATAATTTTACTTTCTGACACAGAAATACACATACCACACTAACAAGAGTATGACACACACTTTGAAGAGGGCCATGACCAATTTTAGCTGACCCTTGATGAACAGTGTCACAGTAAATCACAGGGTTGATTTCAGTCCTAAACCAGACCTGAGTCTGAAGAAAATTACTAAAAAAGGGAGAGGGAGAGTTGGAAAGGAGGAGGGAGGAAGTGGAGGGAACACAGAAAAGGAGGAAAAAAGGAAACACACAGGAGAAGAAGTAGATGAGAGGAAAGAGGAAAGATGAGGACTAAGGAGAGACGTGAAAGTGGCACAGAAAAATGTTAAAGTAACAAAGAAACACACATGAACTTCTTTCAACATTCATTCATTTTGTTGTCTGTAAAAACCAGTTAAACAAAACCACATTTCTCTGTGATTTTTTTTGAAAGTGTTGAAAACTTTTACAGCACAGTAAGCTTTGCTGACAACAATTGAATATGACATTCTGAATTTAATTAGACGGTGTGAGTTTGTAGTACTGGCAGCAGGGAACTCGTAGAGTGTTTGTCTGTACACACGTTCCTAGTTTATGGTAAACTCCACTGACCGCGTTTTAAAAAAATGCACAGCAGCTGTGCAAAACCCAGGACACCTATAAAACTGGCCCAGGTAGAAAGAGAATAACAGCAGTGCGTAGGTGGATTAACGTGACTGTCTAAGGTCTCAGGTTTGAGTCATACAGCAGCCAGGCCAGGTTTATACTGTATCTTATCACAGAATTCAGCATTTGATGTTAAGCTCTAGTTGCTGTGGTGTTTCTGGATATTCCTCTTCAAGAACTGCTCACCTATAACTGTTTCTGAGATTTTATATCTAAAGAAAGGAAAGGAAAGTTTCATGGCAAGAAAAGTGGTGCAAGCAGAGAGAATAACAGAAAGAAAGAATAAAAAAGAGTGAAAGGATGATAGAAAAAGGAAGTGACAGAGAGAGGAGGGACAGGATCGGCAACAAGTAGGAAACTGCCAGTAAATGTCAGGAGAATATAGACGAGACGTCAGTGTGGAAGGTGACACCTCTGGACCAATGAAAGTTTCCACCACCACACACACACACACACACACACACACACACACACACACACACACACACACACAATGGCCATCTGAGTTGCTATGTGGAGCAGTCAGTATTCTAGAAAAGACACTGTGACTATGTTTGTGGCATTGGGTGGGTATACATGTAGGTGATGGAATGAGTGTGCATGGGGTGGAGTGAGTGTGTGTGTGTGGCTGTGAGGGTGTATGAGGGTGTGTATGAGGGTGGAGTGAGTGTGTGTGTGTGTGGCTGTGAGGGTGTATGAGGGTGTGTATGAGGGTGTGGTACATTAAAGTGTGTGTTTATGTCCTGGTGGCACGCAGCAGCCGTCTGAACATAAACGGGAGCGTGTCAGTGGCAGGTAAAGTGATGGTGATGTCATGGGTATTTTTCCAGTACGTGTTCGTTGTTTGTCTGTGTGGGTATTTGTGTCTGTGGGTGTGTGTGAGTCTACGGATTTGCCGTGTCACTTGTTTGTGTATGAACCACAACCCTGGACAGACCCAGCCTCATCCTTTTCTCTCTCTTTGTGTAGCTTTACAGATACAGTTCATAAGAATGGCCTTCTTCTTTCATACCCACAGTATGAAAGACCTGCAATTGTATTTGTTGAAACAGTATTTTCATAAAGCATTTTATGCAATTACACTGTTAGGTGGTAGCAATACATTACTTGGTACAATGAAGTGATCAGATTACTTTTTCAGTAACAAGTTGTGTTAGAGTTTACAGTTTCAAAATATTTCAGGCTATTCCCACTAATCAGGTGATCCCAGTAAAGCACGGCCACTTTGGCATTTTGGAGGGTTTTGTCTAGGCTGTGTTGTCAGAAGCTAGATGGAAGGTTCGTATCAGTTTATTCTGTGCATTCACCTGAGAGACTAGTCTGGTAGCCATTAGCTTGGTGCAGAGGCTCCACCAAAAGAGGAAAAATGCACCTATTGTTGTGTCTTAGCTGGGTAACTGACCAGTCGAAGCACTTGGGTTTGTTCAGAATTTGAGGGTATATGAAACCCTGGGGCTTCATCCTGGGCACAGGACTTCAGGTCTTTTCCGATCATCAGTTGCATCACTATTGTCATGTTTTGATGACGTTAGGAAGTGGATGACCTTAAACTTATTGAAGTTGAATGATACAAAGACCAAGGTTAAAGGGTTCTGGTGATTTTCCCCCAGTTGATTTCGGTTCCTTGGAACGGTACGTGCGGTCCACCGTTACTAACCTTGGTGTTAAAATAGACTCTGATCTTAGAATGGAATGTCAGGTGAATGCAGTTGTACGGGCCAGTTTTTATCACCTCCGGCAGCTGGCAAAGGTGAAGCCCTTTCTTTCACGGCAGCATTTTGAGACGGTAATACATGCATTTATTACGTCTCGTGTGGATTATTGTAATGCACTATGTTTTGGGCTCAGTCAGGTCACCCTTGCCCGCCTCCAGAGAGTCCAAAATGCTGCTGCTCGTCTATTGGTTGGAGGGCGTAAAAGTGACCACATCACACCCATTTTGGCTTCCCTGCTTTGGCTGCCAGTGTGTTTTAGAATCCATTTTAAGATTCTTTTATTTGTTTTTAAATCTTTAAATGGTTTGGCTCCCCTTTTTCTTACAGAATTGCTATATCCCTATAGCCCCTCCCGGTGCCTCAGATCGGCTGACCAGCTGCTCTTGGAGGTACCGAGGGCTAGGCGGAGATCTAGGGGGGACAGAGCTTTTTCTGTGGGGGTGCCTAAGTTGTGGAATGCATTGCCCCTTTATATTAGACAGGCCCCCTCGTTGTCCACTTTTAAAACCTATTTGAAGACTCATTTGTACCGTCTGGCGTTCGAACCAGTATGATCATGTGTCTTGTTGAGGTTGTGATTTATGATAGGGGGTCGTTTTAAGTATGATGTTTTTGTTTTGCTGTTCGTTTATGTTGTTTTTTAAGAGGTGTTGTGGATATTGTGTTAAGCACTTTGGTCAGCTTCAGCTGTGTTAAATGTGCTATATAAATAAAGTTGATGATGACATCAAGAGTGACGTGAATAAACAATGCAAAATAACGAATTTTCAGAGGGTATTAAAATGCACCACATACTGTATATTTACACCAAATGGGTGCATCCTACATTGCAAACAAGGCAGCTCGGAAGGCCATATGGCTCCACTTCATGATTGCACAAACACAAGAAGAAACAAAGAAGGATCCCAAGAAGAACAATAAAACGAACTGCAGTGCTTGAAGTTTTAATCTGTGAGACAAACATCTTGTATATAGGGCCACTCTGTACAGGCACATTTGGTGTGTATGCTGTTAGCCAATAGCCACTAACTGTTGGAAAGTTGTTAAAAAGCCATAGATTGCCTTGCTGATTTTGTTCCTAAAAAACAAACAAACAAACAAACAAAAAACAGATGGTGCCTAGAAGTTTTAGAGCATGAGCAAAGGAGAGGGTGGAGGAAGATGACTTAAAAAAAATTTGTAAGCTGTTCACCTCAGAGAGCTTATAAGAAATTCCCCAGTATGAGATCTTTGGTTTCTATCATACACTCTGGCAGATCATATTTCTCTAAGTGTATAATTGTGTCTGCCTGCAGCTAATTATGTGTGTAAACCTTGTTAGGCTACTCCTGCTGGGTTTTATAGGATATATTAGCTATTATCAAACGATGTTGAACATGAAATGATGTTGAAAAAAATAAACCAAAAACAAAAGTAACAAGAAGTTTTAAAAAAGCTGACACTTGTGTGTGCTAAACTTAAGAGTGATGCCACAAAGCAGCTGGGACTCACAAAATAAACTAGAAATATTGCATGTAGAACAGACCTACTTGCTCAGCTAATGACTGGAATTACAAATCAAAATGTAAAAACACTAAAAATCAGATTTGTACTTGAAATTTCATCCACTTTTACCACTTATATTTCAACTGCAGTTCCAGTTTACTTAACTGACATTTGAACGGTTGCACCTTTTACTCCTCAACTGCTTTTATCGCTTATTTGTCAAATGACAGTTAAAGGTCTTCAGCTACTTACAAGTCAACCGACATTTGTGTTCATAACAAACTGCTCCTCCCAGTACATACACTTCCAACCCTTTCATGCCTGTTAATACCGTTCACTATTCATACACCATTTACAGCAGCTGCTTTCACTTACACTTTAGCCGACACTTTAGCTGACATTGTGTTTCAGTTTAAACATGTGAGCTGGCACTACTTTTATTTAGGACTTCCGCTTTAACCTATGCTTCAATTTATCAGCTATCATTCCATTCAGTGCTTGAATTTCACATGCATTTTCAGCTCCTTTCAGCACTTACACTTGAACTGATACATCAGCTGCACTCAGCACCTAGGCTTAAACTTTAGCTCTTTACAGCACAACTTCTTTTAGTATTTGTAGCTGAACTGCAATCCAACTTCACCTGTTTCAATACCCTAATATTTCATATGGTTCAACTACAAAGCAGGGAGCACATGCACATTTTCTTCATAAAATTGGTACCGTCTTCTAGTTTCTACATTGGAAAGATATTTGAGTGGGAAAATAGAATACAATTATCATGTTCATAATTTAGTAAGTCCTAAATATAGAGGTTCCACTCTGTAAAGTGTTATGATTGTGTCTAGTAAGATCATTTATTATATTTTTAAGCCATCAATCATTTTGTCAGAGGTGTTTCATTTTCCATGTGGTGAATATTTCAGATTTGGATGGAACCTCCTGTGCTGTATATACTAAACATATAAAAGCACGTACATGTGTAAAATCACATTATAAAAGCCTGTGAAAAGCAGGAGAGTTGTTACTTTTCACATTTTGGTTTGGTACAAAACAGAGGTGAAGTCAGATAGACAGTCTGCAGGCCTGTGCAAAGCAGCACCACAGAGTAGCGTCACCCTGCCAGCCGGTCTCGGCCTGTGGCTCAATCCTGGCATTGGCCTCCAGCAGGACTGTAGAAAGACCCAAAGTCTTTCATGTTGCTTTTACAGGCTTAGCTCCTACCTGACAGAAAGACATTAGCAGTCATTGCCACTGCATTATGACTGCATTATGAAGTGATGACTCTGCATGTGTGTATTTTTGAAGTTTTTGACCAGGTATCTGCTGTCGCTCCACATGTCACGTCCATTGTGTGCGATTCCTTTGCCAAGACAAATGTGCCAGGCATTCACACACTGTAAATACACAAGTGCACTAGAAAGCAGCAGGCACGAATGTTACTGAAAATCAGACAGTTTGTGAATTTAAAGGTCAGCTGAAACATACACTGCTTCTCTGTGTAGTGTTCTGTTGAGCTGATAATATTTTGTACAGACTTCTCCCAAGAAACGTCTCAAAAGAAAAAAATGTTAAGTCATTTAAATAAGGCAAACTTGTAGATACCGTATATCAGTAGTTCCCAACCTCTTTTCATCTGACATACTCCCATAGTATTGTCAGTTTAACTCTAAGAACCCCTTCTTTGACATGACCCACGTGTTTATTTGAAATGCTGTAATTTACTACTAAATTAAATCAAATATTGTTTATAAAAACGATAATGCTTTTGTATAACTGGATGATGAATGGTTATGTTGGTTCAACGTGCCAAATGGAAAGATAGCATAGATAGTGAGCTTTTGCATGTACACCAACCTGCACCATTTGCTACATTTCCATCACTGATGTGAGATCAACTGACAGCTTTACCTGTGAAGATGTCTCGCTCTGTTGAAGCTGTTGGAACTACAGAGAAACACTCAGTTCAGCGGTGTTACAGAGAGATGCCTCTTTACATCATAAACAATCTTCTGTCAGGATTCTGCCCCTCCAGCTCTGGTCCCAGGCTTTTATTTTGGAAGTACTTCCGGTTCCGGTATGGTACTGACGGCAAAAACCAAGAGGGCAGGAAGATGAAGACAGATAGGTGAAAGAACAAAAAGACCACCGTACACAATGCAATCCACAGCACAGGGACTGTCAGCATGGAAAACAAAAGCACGTATATTGGGTATTGCTAACTGCATAAATATTGTGATAAGGTCAAGCCAAAAGGCACAGGAACTGTCAGCGTAGCATCTTACACATGTAATATAATGCAGGTTGAAACACAACATTTGTCACCTACTTTGGGTAAGTAGTGCACGTTAGTGCTCCGGCTACGGCGGAGGGTCTGCCAGAGGAATAAATAAGGAGGGAGATAATCAGCGGGATGCACCCCAGCTGTGTGCACCAACAAACGAATCGCTAATTATGAATGCAACACAGCTGAGGTGTGAATCCCGCAGGTTGAGAGAACAGAGGAGAGAAAAGCGGAAAAGAGGCAGGTCGCGCCGAGCGGACCTGACACTCAGGCCCTGTATAGACTATCGAGGATTGAATAAAATCACCATAAAGAACAGATACCCTCTTCCTCTCATGTCTTCTGCTTTTGAACTGCTTCAAGACGCTCGGATTTTTACAAAGCTAGATCTCAGAAATGCCTACCGCCTGGTTCGCATTAAGGAGGGTGATGAATGGAAGACCGCCTTCAACACACCATTCGGACTTACAAATGCACCAGCTATCTTTCAGAACATGATTAACGACATCTTGGGGGATATGGTGAACAGATTTGTCTTTGTCTATCTGGATGATATTCTGATCTTTTCCCCGTTTGTGTCCAAATATGTCACTCATGTCAGAACGGTCTTGCAACGCCTACTGCAAAACAACCTGTTTGTTAAGGTTGAGAAATGCTGTTTCCATGCCACTACTGTGTCGTTTTTAGGGTTTGTTCTCTCCGCAGGCCATATCCCAATGGACACTACCAAAGTTCAAGCTGTTATGGAATGGCCCACACCAACTTCCTGGCAACAAACTCAACGGTTCTTAGGGTTCGCCAACTTCTACAGGAAATTCATCAAGGATTTCAGCACTATGCTGCTCCTCTCCACAGACTCACATCCAACACACAACGCTTTGCCTGGGATTCCTTGGCTGAAAAAGCTTTCTCGGACGTGAAACAACATTCCTGTTCTGCCCTGTCCTCACCCTGCCGGACCCTGAGAGGCAATTCATGGTGGAGGTCGATGCATTGGACTCTGGGGTGGGGGCGGTTCTGTCCCAGAGGTCCGCTCTGGATGGGAAACTGCACCCCTGTGCTTTCTTCTCAAAACATCTGTCCCAGGCTGAGAGCAATTACAGCATTGGAGATAGAGAACTGCTTGCTGTTAAGTTGGCGCTGGAGGAATGGTGGCATTGGTTGGAGGGTTCCAAGCAGCCATTCCTGGTCTGGGCGGATCACAAGAACTTAGAATACTTGCAGACAGCCAAGAGACTTAATCCCAGACAAGCTAGGTGGGCTCTTTTCTTTGACCGCTTCACGTTCCCCCTCTCAATCCAACCAGGTCACCACAATGGCAAGGCAGATGCCCTCTCACACCAGTTCACCAGGGAGGAGGAGAGCGTCAAACAGGCGTACATCCTGCCCCATATCCAAGGTCATCGGCCCTGCAGCCGTCCACCTCCGCCTGTCCCACTGTCTCCGGGTTCACCCCACCTTTCATGTGTTCCGGGTTAAGCCCGTTTGGTCCATCCCACTGGTTCCTCCTGTGGCACCTCCTCCTCCTCCTCGCATCGTCGATGGGGGTCTGGTCTACACTGTTCATCGTCTCCTGAGGTCCCAGACACGTGGCCGAGGTATCCAGTACCTGGTGGATTGGGAGGGTTACAGGTCGGAGGAGCGGTCCTGGGTTCTGTCCCGCCATATTGTGGACCCTGCTCTCCTTCCAGCGGGCCCATCCTGACCAGCCTGGGGGTGGTCGTGGCTTGTCCGTGTAGGAGGGGGGTCGTGTCATGGTTCTGTCCCCTCTGCCTCCGGTCTTCTCCTCGCCCCTGGGTTGGTTTTTGGGGTGTTCCTTATCTTGTTCTGACCCCAGATTGCCTGTTGACCTGCGTGTTTTGCCTTATTCCCCCAGAATCTGATTGCCTGCTGTGTACCGACCCTCTATCTCCTCCCTGACCTCTCTCTTGTGGACCTCCTGGCTGTTGATGTTTACCGGCACTGACCTCGGACTGTATTATCAACCTGATTCTGATTCTGGACTTGTACTGTTGTTATTAGTAAAAAAAAGAAACCTATTCTCTACCTCTGTTCATCTGGCTATATAATTGAGTTCAACACTAACATTATTTGGCAGTTTCACCTGCCAAACCTGACATCTTCGGCTAACAGCAGACAGCGTGTTGTCTGTCTGTCCACCGGCTGCGTTGAGGACATAAACCTAACAACTGCCACTGGGTGTCAGTTATCCCTACTACCAATGGTGTGGGACACACCAAGAAGGCGAGCCCCGGCAGACGCTCACCAACGGCCCAACTGGCCAACAGCTGACTGTTGCTTTGGTTGTATCACGGCCCTTAGTAGTGGATGCCAGAGTGTTTCTAGGTTGTTACACATGCAGGTGTTCTTAGCACACTGACTAGAATTTACCACTACACTGTAGGCTACATGAAACGACTCATTCCTGGGCAGCAAGCCATCCAAACTGTAAAGACAGCTACATAAAGATGGATGGAGAGAAGCTGCCAGCCAAGTCTGTACCAACTGCAGGAGAGATAATCAAAGTTCCTGCTCGGTTTTTATTCTGTATGAGCAGAGCCGGGCCAACGGTAACAGCCTCATGCACTCACATCAGTAAATAAAAGGTAGGTAAGGCAACAGAGAGCAGCACAGAGTGCATGTGTGTGAGACATTGAGCGAGTGTCCAGTATGCATATAAAAATATTTATAAAAGGAGTGTTACAGAGAGACAAAGAAACCAAGACAGAAACAAAACTAAGAATTTGAACTAAGTAACTCACACCAGTCATTTTTCTGTGAGGCATGTGCATTTACTTGAATGTGGATCAGGGTTTGCACATGTATGTGCACGCACACACACGCGCACAAGCAGAGCCAGAGCAATAACACTGTCATCATCAGCAGTGAGACGGACAGGAGCACAGCCCTGTCACTGTCTGTCTGCCACCTTGTCATAAAAATTTTTACAACACAATTCCCTGGCACACGCTGGGGTGTGGATGGATGTTCCTTCACTGTTTGCGCAGATGGTGCGTGGGTGTGCATGTACATGCAAGAAAATGGTTAATAACTGAGACCATCTAAACCTGTGTCTGTCAAGAATGTGTAACTGGTTTAGTGTGAATATGTGTGTGTGTGTGTGTGTGTGTATTGACAGTGACAGTAATAGAGGGCTGCTTAGGGCTGCTCTAGATGCTGAGTGACTTACAGGCCGGTGGTGTGAAAGGATGAGCCTAAATGAAAGGTGCTTGTTGCTGTCATGTAGCAGCATGTCTACAAACACACTATAGCCAATACCAGAGTGCTACTAGTGTGCATCTACTCTAAGGTTCAGTGAACTTGTGCTCACCTGTGAAAACACTGGCTTCTTCTATAATTCACTGCCCACATTATGAAGGTAAATCTGTGAAATCTAAATCACAAATTTGACAACAGACCAGAAAAACAAGCTAACTAACAAGAAACAAGAACAGCGTATCAGTAAATAATAATGGGGATGACACCTTAAAGGTGCCCTGTCAAGTTTATTGCTGTGCCATGTTTTGGTGTTTGTACATCACAGTGCACTGAAACATGCACGAGCAGCCATTAGGTGCAGGACACATTCCGGCTGATGATTGACAGCATTTTCACCAGTTGTCAGTTGGTGGCAGTAATGTGCCACAAAATGGTACAGTACACTAGCAAAAGGCAGGGAAGAAGAGAACTGCTAGCAAAAGGTCTCTAACATACAGTATATGTAAAAAAGGAAAAAGCATGCTTTCAACACAGTTTTGAGGTTTCACGTAGTCACAGTGTGTGCTGGCGAGCAACACTAAATGTAAACATCACTGTGTGAAAACCACTGTACCTTTAACTCTTAAATGAGGCTGATAAATAGATAAATATCATGCAGCTTTAAAGTTAGCATGTAAACCCATTATTCTTTAAGGAGCTGATTTAAACTAAAAGCAAGCATCGAACATTATTGGAAATCATGTTTCAAGGGAGAGAAAAGCAATAAGTGATGTCAATGAATGTAATGAAAATCAGAATGCACATTTACTTACACTAAAACAAGATAAAAATGTTTATTTTGGGGTGGTTAATGATAGTGACCTTGACGTTAGCCTAGTGGAGCTGCTGTTGTGCACCTCGTCTGCATCATATTCATTATCCCTGCTACTGCAGCCCCACTGTGGCTTTACAGGGAGTGTGTAAAGTCCCAGAGGACAAATTAGGCCTCAAATTGCTACATTTTAGGAATAGAAGTAGCCATTCACAAAAGCAGATTGTTCCAATTTTGTCATTACTTTTACTGCTAGGCAGAGTTGGCTTGTCTGAAATATTTGTTTGAACAGTTTTAGTCCAAAATGCCATAAAGGCACATTTGGAAATAAAACAAATGTTAACCTTAAGTTCATATTTCATAACCTTCTAAAATTTTAGATTGTGAATATTTCACTATTTTATTTTGAAAGGGTATGTCCATTGTGTTATCATCTAATATTTATACTTAGTTCTTATTAATAAAGAATAAATAAGGGACTGCACTGGATACTGACTCTCACAAACATACCCATCTCCTCAAGACAGGAGGAACATAATCAAACACACACATACACACAGTCTCTCTTACACATACAATTTAAAGATTATATTAAACTCTTGTAAAATAATCAGAAAAAGTGGCGGCAGGCTACCACCAGTGAACTCTAATTATAGGTGGTGTTCCTCTTATAAAGAAGCAGTTCACCAATTAATGTAGAGCTGTTATTTTGCAGCTTGCGACCCTTGTGAAAATGTTAGGCTCTGGATTAGGTGTCAGTGTGAGGGTCTACAGCTACTGGGGTGTGGGGGTGCATGCTGAACATTGCTGATGAATTAAGAGTGAGAGTTGTTGCAGTGATGTTTGCGTCCATCACACTCCCTGCATTGTTTATTGGCATTAAATGTGATATGTTTTACTCCATGCATCTTTGTCATGTGACTCCTCAATATCTTATACAAGAAATACTAACTTACTTCTGCTGTCATGGTACTTCCGTTTTTAATGTCAGTGTATGAAAACATCGCTACAGCTTCTGTGACAGTAAAAGATAGTGCTGCATATGTTGCAATCTCACACTGCACATATTTCTGCAAGGGTCGACTTAGTTTTACAAACCACAACATCGATGACTGAAGTCACTGATGGGTGAAACTGAAGTGTCATGAGAAACAGCAACGACAATCTGAGCTGAGCTAAATGTGATAAACGCCACCCCCCTAAAGATGCACCTATTTAAACTTTCAAAGTTCTTCATGGACAACAGCAAGTTGACAAAATATCAATGCATAATATGATCCAGGACGTTTGCTGAAATTTGGCTGAGAGCTGTAGAGAAAACAACTAAATGTGTCTGTTTTTGGATAATTGAGTAAATTGAATACCTGTCAACTGGCAGTAGTTTATCATATTAATGCAAAATTTATGCAAATTCAATACTGCCATGAAGCTGCCCTGTTCACTGATTTGGATAATAATGATAAGGATAATCACCTTTATTGGCCAAGTATGTTACACACAGAATTTGTTTCCTGTACAGAACCGAGGCAGCCATCTGCAGTGCCAACTCACACTGATGGCTCTTACCATCGGGGGGGTTCAGTGTCTTGCCCAAGGCCACTTCGACATGTGGACTTTAGGCACCGAGATATGAAACTTCAACCTTCTGTTTGGGAGAAATGACCACTCTACCCACTGAAACACAGTTGACCCATTTGCAGCATTTTGTTCAATGGTCTAATACAGCTAGAGATAAGGAATAAAAGATTAGATACCTCTTATCACAGATGGCAAATGGCTCATAGTATATAGGCTATAGTAATATCACCCACAGTGATCTGATGGTACCAGTAACAGAATGTTACTGTCAGGTGTTACTCCCTTGGACGACAGACATTTCTATTGCCGAAAGCCACTAACCCATATACAAGTCACTGTCTATCTGCAATGATTCTCAGGCCAGTTTCAGTGGCTGGCCCTGTGAGCAGTCCACATGGTGGAGATATGCCGTCAGAAATCTCCTCTCTCTCCTTGTCTGTCTGACTGCTTAAGACCCTGGAGGAAAAACCTGTACAAACCAGCCAGACTATCAGACTCCAAGAGCAGTGAGACCCCCCAGCCCTCATCATTTCCTCCCTCCACATGAGTCAAAGAGCCCTTCTTCTCCCTGCCAGCTGACTGCAGGAAGAAAGAGGGGAAAGAAGGGGAGAGGAGAGCAGCCCGTGGAGTGCAGAGGGGTGGGTGGGTTAAAATGAGAGGGGCTGAGTAGTTTTTAAGTTTTAAGTAGCTAGCCTACCCTCTGATCACAAAATTTGTGTTGTACCTTTTCTAATGGACCTGTTGTTAATCCTCTGCACTGAACAGTGATGTCCACTCATAGCTTAGCGACCACGATGAGGTATGTTAAGTCTGTGAAGCTCTGGCCTTCTCTATGTGACCATGTCCAGTTGACTAGAGATTTTCAACCTTTTGTAACTTAAGGCCCACTTTTTAGCTTTGTTGTTTATTTTGCTTCACACACAATTGGTTAGCTTGTTTCTTGCTATGTGTGCAAATGTCATGAATAATAACTGAAATCAATGCATTGGTGACATCAGGAATGCTTTAACCTATAAGTTAGAGAGAAGCCAAGAACAGTTCGAGTCAGACAGACGTGCAGACTTGAGACACCAGTGATAGTGTCGCTCACATATTACATCATCTGGCACATAGCACTTGGTCCCGGACTGCCGGCTCACCCTTTTTACACAGAGCGCATCTCCCCTTTGTTTCCCCTCTGGTACTACCTCCCAAGGCAGACCAAAAATGGCCCGCTATTCCGGCTTGGTGCCTTACACACAGAAAACGGATAAAGGCATGCCAATCCCACCTCGAAAAGGCAGTGTGTAAGGGGCATTAGTTACCCATGAGCTTCAGCCTCAGTAACATGCACACACATACACACACACACACACACCATCCATTTCCCTGTCTTACATCACATAACACCTCGACCTCAGTGGCAAACAAACACACACGTCCAAGGTGTTAAAGACGAGACCCACCTACTAATTGCTCAGACAGTCTGGCTACTGTAACAAGCACATACACATATCATTAATGAACACACATTAACTGTGCACAAACTTGCCATGAGCACCTCCCGCACACAAAGATTTCCCCCCTTCTTTCCTCCCTCATGGGCTGGAACATGTAGCACAGTGCACCCTCACAGTCGTTTGCTGAACAAGCAGCATGACTTCTAATAAGCCAGAAAAATAAATATGGAAAGTCAAATTATGCTCTGAGTCACATTGAATCGCATGTTAAATCGACACACAGTAACAGGTCGCTCACATTCGCTACCTATGGTTGTGATTAATGAGACAGGATGAAAATACTCACTCAGTTCAATTCAGTTTTCAAACAGGCACATAATAAAAAATAAAGTGAGAAAAGTACAAGGATTTCTGACAATGAGGTGTGTGGTGTCAGATGAGAAGAGTGGTGTTTGGAGGGAGGGGATTCTGGAAGTCAGGATCAAGGATGTATCAAAGCTGGACCTAACGGAACAGCTGGCACTCTTTAGCCATTAAGTAGCACAGGGACACACCCATACAAATACACAAGCAGGTGTCCATCACTCATGTAGCCCCTCTCTCATACTGGCAATTAACAGGAATTAGTAGTGGAAGGCCAATTGTTTTCTTGTTAAATGAGTCTTGTTTTCACTGGTCTTCCTCTTGCATGAATATTGTCAATTGGGTTGAATAGAGGCCTTCATAACCTGCAAGGTGGCGGTGGTCTGGCTACCATGCTGTCAGCCATGTGTCCTCTCCTACAACTGGCCCCTCTTGGAGAAAGGGCTCTTCAGGGGCCTTGGCATCAAACTACAGATGACTTCATTCAAGTTAAAATGTTTACCAAATATGATTGTGTGTGGAACTGAATCCAATATTAGAACAAGTTGCTTATGTTGTCTCTCTTCTAAGTAACAACAAACAGGACTGAGTGCCTTTACTAAAGGCCTTAGTTAAGTTTAATTATGACTAAGGTGTTTCAGTGGGCCAGCATGAAGTAAGATTTGGCTGGATCCAGTCTCTACAGTATGAACCACAGACTGATGAATTGAGCCATATATGGTACAGTGACTCAGCCCTCCTTCCCTTTTGTCCCAACAATTTGTCCTGCCAACTGAAGTCTTGTTAAAAAAATAATACAATTTAAAAAATCTGTTACCTGAGCTCTTACTGTAGCTGTTTGCCTGAAGCTAAACCTGGCCAGTAAGTACTTAATGACTGATCATACTTCTTTGTAGTGGAGAGCACAGTTAGCTACAGTTATCCCAAATGAGAGCAAACAACAGTGAGTCAGTGGTTCTACTCAAAAAGCCAGAGTTTGGGATATAACTACTTATGTCTGTTTACAGAATAGAGTCAGTCTGTCACCACAGAGCACACTGGCATGAGCGCGGTGAGTGTGTGAATCCCTAAAGTCTGCTGTAAACAAGTAAACAGAGCCTTGTAAACTGACTTCATGATATGCAACCACACCACCTGTCATTATGTTAAATGTACATGCCACAGATGGTGACAGCTGTAGCCTCAGAATCATTAACAGAGACATCATAAAAATTAATGACAAAATTACTAAAATGTCACAAACTTGGCTAAAACTAAAACATCTAATGACTAAAATGTCACTGAACTCACTCATTTTGACAAATCTCTGAGACTAAGTCAGTCTTGTGCTAGAATTAAGATTTAATTTAAGATGAAAGTTTATGATAATAAGATGCTCTTATTTGTTCCAAGTTACACAGTACATGCTATGAGACTTGGGTTAAGCCGTCGTGGGTAAAATTTGAATTAAGCTCCGTGGTGATTTTCCTCACACTTTTCAATTCTTTGTGAAATGAGTGTAAATAGATTGAAGTGAATAGCAGCGACAACTTGAGGCTCTTCAGGCCTATGTCTCAGCTGCTGTGTTTTGCTCTCAGTCTCTGTCACCGGGAGTGAGCGGACCTCTCATTCACCCTTCAAAAACACACACTCATGCTCTCACAGCTACACACATTCACACCTGGCCAGTAACCACAGCCCTTTGCTGTGGGACGCTGAGCTATAATAGCAGGTTGAGTGCCTTGCTGAAGGGTTACACACACATACACACTTTACCAGACTGGTTTTCACAGCTGCCCTTGGCATCTTAATCTCAGCAATTTAGCTCTGACATTTCTATTAATCACATTACCATCCGAGCAACGTCTGATTTTCTTCTCGCTCTAGTTTTCCAGGTAGAGCTGTGTATCCACTGTCATGCTCTCCATAGTGATCTTCCCAGATGACACTTGTGTTTACGTTTCGGCTCTGAGGCATTAGAAACAACTCAACGGAACATGACGTCTTGAGAGATTTATGGATATTTTTCTTGTAGTGTGACACACTGAACAGTGCATGGGGAGTGAGCTGTGTCACCTCTGAGTAAAGTAAGTGGATATTTGTATATGTGGGTGTGGAGGGAAGAGCAACCAGTAAAATAAAAAATACTTTAGAGACCGAAAAACAGTGTGAAATAAATCTAGAAAGAAGTTCACTGGTGAGCATTTGCTCATGATCACTGTTTATCTAGTGTCTTCTCAAGTGTGTTTGCCGGCACTTGTGCAGGCTAATAAATGTGTGTGCACTAACCACAGATGGAGTGTGTTTATGGTAGCGTCATCTATCTCTACAGCACTGTCTGAATCATAGCAGTGTTTGGTGTCATGGCAGATTGTGTTAAAACACACACCCTGCCCTAAAAAAAAAAACTAAAAGAACAAATACACTGCTTGTTCCTCAATCTTCACACATGACACTATCTAGACTGCCAGCACTCCTGTGCAAATCTCCATCCTAGCTCATTCACTGACTAGAGCCACATGAACCTGGCAGGATCAGAGCTATTGCAGCTACTAAATGCAAAAGTTGTCCACAAGGAATAAAACATTGGAGACTCAAGACAGCAAGTCTGTACCACCTGATTACATTTTAATTCACTTGGTATCTCAATAAACTTCTATGAAACCTCTGTTCAGCCATGCTTATAGAAATGAAGTCATATTACACACACGCAGGCATTGAGCAAATATACAACATGCAACCAGACAAGTTAGCACAAACGCTCTAGGACATGGCTGAAAGCTTATTTTTAGAATACTTATCACACATTGGCATCCTGAAGATCAAGAATGAGTCTTCATGCTCACAGCCTCAAAACTCTCTAGCAATAAACTATTGATGCATTATTGAGATATTAGTTAGACTTTATGGAACTACTGCAATAAGCCAATACTACGTTCAGATGAACTCAAGATAACTTCAACCTAAATTCTAAGCTTGTGAGTAGTTATCCAGACATTGTGACAGTGTCAAAGATTTGGTGAGCAAAGCTGCATTAGGGAGTTAATTTAAATGTTAGTGCCAATAGGTTTTTGATAATAAGGACTTTACTATTTTACTGTTTATAATTTTGCACTGCAGCTTTGCTTTTGTTATACATCTTCACCAAACAAGAACCCTGCTATTTTTGTTGTATTGTGATATAGATTAGTCTCAAATGGGGTCACAGGGGGCTGGAACCAACCCCAGCCAACTGTGGGCAAGAGGCAGGGTACACCCTGGACAGTCCATCGCAGGGCTAACACGCAGACAAACAACCACTCACACACACAATCACTCCTACAGGCAATTTAAAGACACCAATGCTGCATGTCTTTGGACTGTGGGAAGAAGCCAGAGCACCCGGAGAGAACCCACTCAAGCACAGGGAGAACATGCAAACTCTGCAATATTTTTTACAGTGATAATTGAATAATATACTGTAATAGCCCTCATGCAAATAAGTTTAAAAAATATATGTTATTTTTTAACCACATGGGGGATTTTTTTTCTTTTGGAGAGATATAATGAAATGTCACATTATGTAGCTCAAACATTTGACATCTGATCCAGAGCTTTTACTTTATTCCCAGGTCGGTCTGATCCCCACCAAAACTTGACTGTCTCTGCCTCCAATTGTTTCACTGTGACCCAGTCCACCCACTGTAGCACTCAGTGTGGCAGCTGCTGCAGCTGGGCAACTGCAGGAACCAGCTGTGTGTGTGTGTGTGTGTGTGTGTGTGTGTCCATCCAACCAGCTGTGAGAGGTCTTTTCCACTGCAGTCAGCAGCACCTGGACCAGCTCAGGGGAGAACCAGCAGCCAGGCCAGGCCACCCAGCACATCCTGTGGCCTATTAGTCCCAGACTGTCCATTGTTGCATCAAGCAAAACCCATCAATTGATGCTCAGTTCTAACATCTTCTCGGGATGCAGGCACTGTGCAACCTCCACATATCAGGAGGTAGGGCAGTAGCCTCTATGTGGTGAAATCAATGTTTGCTGCTCTCTCGTCTGGATTTTGACAGCTGGGCAGACAGAACGCACTGTTCAGTGAAATTTCAGTGAGTAAATCAACTGTAGGACTGTTTGGATTTTACAATCCAAACCAAACAAATAAAAAAACCATACAAACATAAAAAAGTGAAGTGACCATGTACCATACCATCTCAGGTACCAGACCATCCCCATGGTTACCCAACCCTGTCCCCTCCCCCTGCTCTTACATAGAGTTGTTCATTTTTGGGGAATTCACCGTGACAAAAATCATTTCTGAGAGTAGCCAAAGCAGAGTGAGATTACTATATAAACTGCACAGTACAATAATAAAGACAGGCCCAGACTGTGGCCGGATCTAGCCAGTCTGATCTAGGCAGTAAAAAAAAAAAAAAATTAACACACCTTTGCTTTAACCTTGTTGTTTTATGCGTTTAAACATTTGTTGCTTAAAGCTGTCTGGATCTTTATTGTATATTTTAAGTCTTTAAAGTCAGTGGCAGTAACCCTAACCTTAACCTGCTTTGTGAAAAAAAAACATAATGAGCTGGTTGTGTAATCTAAGAAAGACATTAGAGCATAATTCAAAATCAAAATCAAGCCGCTGATGTGACAGCAGGGCCCTTCTCCACCTTTTTCTGCTGAATGAAGAAGCACTTCATTCATTCAAGAATTAATGTTATGTTGCATGGGAACACAATCTAATAACCAAATACGTTTGCTCCAAACATACAGTATCAGCATTTGCAGTGTAGTTGTACAGCCTACATAGGAACATAATGTTTAGAAGAGAGAGAGTGTGTCTTTTTGGCCAAGACTGGCCCTGAAATGTGGAAGAAGTCAGAGGTATTATTCAGGAGAGCATAAAAGAGTGCTGCGTTGACTGTGTCATCGTGGGGGGATACATGGTAAGAGCAGGGGCTGTGCGCGGATTGGTCATGTATTGGGCATGGTTCCACTGCAGTCCAGCCAGCAATTGAAAATGGCTGCATCTGTAACTAATAGTATAAAAAATGTCTATTACGTGAACTATGTAGTTGTTTTAGTCTAATGAAAGCTGCTCTCTGGTTTGTGCAGAATGGAAGCTGTTATAGTCTATACAGCACCCTACCCAGATGATAGATAGGGATCAGTGTGGTGTCTTTCTGTGGCTGTTACTGTTTCAAAATGTGCCAGGAAAGGCACTTCTAACTTTGTGTACCCCTTCAGTTGATGACATGTTGGCGTAACATCCAAATTCCAACTGTGTCAGTACTATTAAAGCATCCCTAACTTCATAACAGAAAAAAGGCTAGGGCTTGAATCACACCTTGGTTCAGAGGCGGGATAGGCCTGCCACAGTTGAAAAAGTTTAATCTCATTTCTCCCACTTGGAAGAGAATAGCTGCTTAATGCTAGCGGTCTTCCCTGCCGCATGGGTTAAGGCAGCTTTTAGCAGGATTAACAGGCTGTGAAAACCCTTGCTCA
>NW_018128272.1:333790-345384 GCF_001952655.1 Monopterus albus | reverse complement strand
AGGGAAAGACCAGCTTTACGGCGAGATTTGAGCCCCGTCTACCTCTTTCCTCCCCTCGGTCTCGCTGTTCTTTACCTTGGATAAACAGAACATAGCCTGCTACTCACGTCACATCTTGCCAGTAGCCATCACCTCGATGGGAGCCAGTGCTCCACTAACGGTCTGGTGTTGAGTTCCACCAATAGGGACAGGTTACCAGCTTGCACTGCCAACAATGTCCGTGGAGTGCAAATGTTTATTTAAAAAGTTATGTTCGACTATTGATTTTATTTCATTTTCCCTCCTCGTAGCCCAGCTGATCTTGGCTCAGGTAAAGTGCTTGTCCATCATGAGGTTTTCCCGCTGGAGCCAGGCGTGTTGTCTGTCTCATAAAGGCCGCTACTGTAGTATAATGTAGCCCCGCGCCCTGAAATGTCTGCCTTTCCTCTCCAAACACACTGAACTTCCACTGAGGATGTGTGTATGTGGTGTGTGTAAAGTGTGTGGGTCCTATCCAAGAAAAATATGTTAGGGGGGGTGCTCACTTATAATAATTTTGACATAGAATATCTCACATACTAGGAAAAATATAAGTTAACATTAATACCTGATATGTCCCTTTGCCCACTTTTCTTATTTTATATCCCGATTCAATTAGCTTTAAATGGGCTTATGTTTAATACGTGGAGTCACACTAACATTCTCTGTTCCCAAAATACAAAGTAAAAGATTTTATCTTTCTCTCTTCCTGTCAAAAGGGCTGCTTACTTTCTGCTGTGCTCACGCTGGCAGGACCTGGTTATTGTGTTTTCAAAATCACACAAAAAAAAAAAGCTCTCAAAAAGCTCCGTCACTACACTGATGACAAGAAGCAGACATCCTGTCACAGATGGCCGACTCAGACAAGAAATAACTTTTTAACGTCTTGATGGATGAGCTTCTGTTGATCTGACTTTCAAGATGAGGCTGAATGACAGCAGGTAGAGTGGTTACTCTGGTAGATGCTGTAATTAAAAGTTGTCTATAGCAGGTTAAAACTGCACCTTCTTCTGTGTTAATAGTTCCATAAGGAATCAAGGAGCAAATATCATAATAATAATGATAACATTAAACATTAAAATCTCAAGTGCGACCAAAGTAAATCAAAGACAGCCAACGGATGAACAATCAGAAAGAGATGGGGGATATCATGATGAGCAGAGTCCAAAATATTTTTTAAATAATTATCCATATTACTCGCAAGCATTTTTACATTCTCCGTGTTCTCTATACCAACTTTATATGAACACTTTGTGACCACACTTCTGTTAAAACCCACACATTTTCATTTTTTATATTTGTTTACTAAATTCCAGAACCAGAATAAAATCATTTGAGTGGCCTATTTCTTTTTTTAGGAGAGAAGCATATAAGTTCTCCCAACTCTCAGGACTTTGCAGATAAAGATTACATTGATGTTGATGGAAAAAGAGTGATAGAATTAACACATCATACATCATGTATCTTACCATCTATAATATTCCTACTACAAGCTCCGGCCAAAAACAACCACAAACAGACACAAATTAAACACAAAGATACAGACACGCAGACAAACTTTGAAATGTGTTCCTGCACTAAGTGGTTGTCTAATCATCACAGTTTGACCCTTGTCCAGTTTGCATCTACATGTACAGTTTGACCAGCTTACACTTACCCATTTTTCTTGCCTCCAACACATCAACTTTGAGGACTAAATGTTCACTTGCTGCTTAATATACTCCACACGCTGACAGGTGCCACTGTAATGAGATAATCAGTTTCTTCTCCCGGGCCATCACCCTGATGAACACTGAACCCATGACAGTAGAACAGAACAACAGCAAATAAAGTAAATATATTGTCTATATCTATTTGGTAACTTCAATCTAAAATGTGTGTATATACATATCGATTTTATAAGTACTTCTATTCTATTCTATCTATTTTTCATGATCTTTCCTAAATACACATTTGTTCTTCACTACCCTCATTACCTTTTATGGAAGAACACTGTACATACACATCGAGAGCCACTGTACCAGAGTCAAGGTCCTTGTGTGTCCAACACACCTGGCCATTAAAGTTGATTCTGATAATCAATGATATTTACTTTACCTGTCAGTGGTCATAATGTTATAGCTGATCAGTGTATGCCAGTGACTGTTGAAATGACTGGATAGTATTATATGGAAATATATAAACATGCCTACAAATGTCTGTTATCTTGTGTACAGTTTTAACAAATCAGCTCTTCTATATGCAGAACTTACTAGAATCATTCAAACTAAATCAACTACTTACATGACCTCTGTGGGTCCCCTCCTCATTATACTGTACATTCTCCCTGTTTGCCCACGGCAGCAGAAAACAGGTCAACTTGATGATCTACTCAAGACAAACCTGATGTTTGAATGTCACAGACTGCCATTTGTATCGTGCAGGTGACTTTAATAAATTAATGAGTCTTCCTCCATGATGTACTGTCTCAGTCCACTGTTACCCCAAATGGAGTTTAGATCCAGCTGTGAATTTTTAAAGGCATGTGGAACTGCAAGTATGCATTCAGGTGTGATTACAATACTGTATGTAGATGCCAACATACACTCATCAACATATTGCACATATAAAGATCTGCAAATGCTGAGGATGTCTACAGTAACTATGAAGGCTGACAGGTTAGTAAACTGGTTTCTTTTCTTTGGGAGGGAATTTCAACAGATTTTTCAGCCATCACAAAATATCACCCACTCTTTTTATCAGACGGGGCTTTAAACAATCTGAAAGTCACTGCCTTATGCCCTCTTAGCTTCTCATTTTCCCCAACATTTACAGCAAAGGCTGTGTGAGAATCCATCTGAAACAGCTCAGATGAAATTGTTTTATTAGTCTAACATATTTCTGTATTGCTCCTGAAGGTAGGTCTCAGCAAAGATTATTGTTAGAGGTAACTGACACACTGGAGCATTATATACTGTATATATATGATCAAAAGAAAGAAACAAACACAGCACACACACACAAGCAACCATGCATACATACAAACAGCAAAGTCGCCGCTTGGCTGTGTCTTTGCTCAGTGACGATGATGCTGACGATGAGGTGAGAACAAACACTGCATCTGACTCTACTGAGGATGGAAGAAAGCAGCTGAGAGTCTATGTGTTGAGGAGGAGGAGAAGATAGTTGCTGAATTATGGGATTCATTTGACAAGGCAACGTTTCACAGCCCGCTGGGTTTCAGACATATGCAGCTGGCCTTATGTGGCACAGGGGAATCTGTGGCACATGTCGTGCCAGGTTCCCACTGACACTGGAAGTTCATACAGTGTGCAGCCAGTGGTAATGCAGCATTTTTACTGCATTTTTCCTAAAGCAGCAGATTGTTCAGAATCAGATTTTACTGCTTGGAGGTTTGCTATGGCTTTCATAGTCAATGTATTTTTGATTTGCACAAAAGTGCTCTTACCAGTCATGAATAAGGAGGTACCATAAACATTTTATAGTGGCCTTATAAACTGTTTGCACAAGAATCATTTTTTAGCCTTAAGTGAATTAAACTAATCGATTAGACCGTACTGCATTCCAGATTCATCAAGTTTGACGTAGTGCTTACATCATCATAAATAAAATATTTTTTTCCTTCTCCTAACATTATTATATTGGTGTTAGGCCTGACCAACTGTTATTGTACTTAATAAGGACATTTAAAAGCCCTGCACACTTCACTTGTCCTCATTGTTTACGAGGGGTGTGATGATACACTAGGTTCATGAGACGAGCCAAAACATGATATTGGGTTCACAAGAACAAGACAGGGCAATATTTTAACACAGTTTTTAAGAAACTGTCAGTGATGAAATGTATAACTAGAAAGACTGTCTTTTATTAGACTGAAAGTCACAAAATGCAAAACACTGCAGGTGTATTTTGAAATGTTTTAACTCTTCATCTTGTAGTGAATGTCACTTCAGTTTTACTTTCTGAGTATGAAATATCATATGTAGTAAAAGACAATATACAGGCGCTGTAAAAGGCTTTGCCACAAACTCAACTAACTGGCTTCACTCCCGTATGATTTCACATGAGGCTCTTCAGACCTTATAACTGTGCATGAGTTTCTAACTTCTAACTGAAGCTGTGTGCGACCTTCTGTGCTATTTTCATCCTCACTGGACAGTGATATCAACCAACAAAGGCGCTACATTGAGCAGTTAACTATGAGGAATCACTGGAACGCCCAAGGGAAGAAGAACCTTTTGTTTAGCTTGTTAGCATGAAAATTCAATGCTATTCACTGTCGAATCTAGGCCACAATTAATGCACTATAACGACACGCCATGCATTTTTGTTAGTACTGGATGTTAAAAGGTGTTTTTTATCTATCATTGACACACTGGTTGAATTGGTGCCAAAGTAGAGTAGGCTATGTTAGCAGCATGGCTAATGAAAACACAATGGAAACTCACAGGCTGGAAACGTGAATGAACCAACTCAGAATCAGAATCAGCTTTACTGGCCATGTGTGTTTGACACATGAGGAACTCAGGAAAGTGGCTCTCAATGTGTGTGTACAATGCTCTTCCATAAGGCAACAAGTAGACCTGTTACGTGTTTTAGCTGAGTGACAAACAACAGACAACTACATTTACATTAATATTTTCAGATGCAGTTTAGGGTTTTTACATCACTTTTCTTCAGTGGTAAGTCAGACATTTAATTCCAATTATGATCAACAACAAACATAAAATGTACATTTTCCAAATTAATAAGGGAAATAATTGATTCAGTGAATTTAGCTTTGATGAATATGGTCAAAAAAAGATGAGTCTTTTAAACTGGCAACAAGGTGCACTAATACTGTATTTATTATATATGAACATTTAGAATTTATAATGTTTTATTCTGGACTTAGAATAGTCCATGTGTTTTTAATTGATAAAAAAAAAATTCCACATTAAATACTTGTGTGCCTGTAAGACCATTTTTTATTTTACTTAAGTGATAACATAGCATTTGCACTGGTAACAACAATGCAACTAATCTGTTGCTTTTTGACTTCAAACAGCAGCTGATAAGGCCTAAATGAAAGACAAAGACAGGTCCCTGTAGTCAGGTTATTAAATAGACTGAGAGCAAATGATGATGAAAGCAGTTTGCCACTGCTTTCCATCTAAAGACACACGATGGCAGTTTGATGGCCTTCTGCTACCATGCCTGGACAATGCACAATCCTCAGCCTGTCTAGGTGGAAGTGAATGTATCCATATATTCTATGCAGCAATTTCAAAAAGTATTCAAACCCCTTCACTTTTTGCACACTTGCAACACATATAAAATTTTCTTGTAGATTTAAATATAAATAGATAAAATTGCCATTTTTGTCCATCAATAACTTATGATGATAGGATGAAAATGTTTTTAGAAACTTTCGCAAATGTCTTAAAAAGCAACAACTGAAATCTCTCATTTATGAAAGTATTGACAGATGCAGCCACTCAGAATTGCTCTTCCCACCTGAATGGCTTTCAGCTGCCTTGCAGCTAGTGTGCAGTTCCCGTGAGCCTTCCAGGAGCCCACCTTCTCCTGTTTCCTGATAAGGTGTGTCAAGATTCCACAGAAAACATGCCTATTAAAGGGCTATAAAGGTATATAAGGTCTGAGCATGTAAGCAAAAAGAAATAGTAGTTCCTACTGTGACAGACATGGACACTGATTAATATGTAGACAGCCACTGCCAGCCAAGCTCCTCAGCTCAGCCCAGCGGTCCTACTATATTCATCCACTAGCAGTTCTGGACAGTAACAGAAGGATTAAATTATCAGCCGGTCTCTGCAGTAAAGTACAACAAGCACTGCTCCACCTGGCAGATATGCGGGCGGCTTGCACACACTGTACTTAGGGGCGTTAACAATGCAGCGCTGCAATCATTGTGTCATCGCAGGGGATACGCATACGTAAGAGCAGGGGCCATGCGTGTACCTGTCACAGATCGGGCACTGTTCCACTGTGGTCCAGCCAGCAATTGAAGATGTCTGCATCTGTAGACACCACTCCAAACTGTAGTCAGGTGCACCCTGCTTGCTTTAATTTTGAGACTAATTCAATTGACTGGATTTAGCTATAAAGGAACAGACCTGTGTATGTAAAGTCCCAGAACTCACACTGGAAAAAAACAAACCATGAACTCTCAGGAGTGCATCTAGGAGCACAGTGGCCTCATTAACTGTGAAATGGAAGATGTTTGGAACCACAAGGACTCTTCTTTGAGTTGGATGTCTGGACAAACTGAGCAACCATACAAGAAGGACCAAGAAGCCAACAGTCCCCCTAGCAGAGCTTCAGACATCCTCTGCAGAGACGAAGAACATGCTGGAAGGATGAGCATCTTAGCAACTCTCCATCAATTAGGCCTTTATGAGAAAGTGAGTTCAGTTTTTGATTTATAATACATTTGCAAAAAAAAAAAAAAAAAAATTAAAGCAGGCACTTTGTCTTTATGGGTTATTAGGGGAAGATCAGTGGGCAAAAATGACTGAATGAACTTTTTGCATTTAAAATCTCCAACGCCAAGTGTGAAAAAGTGGTCTGAATACCTTCAGAATTGACTAATCTTCTGTCTCTATCTATAAATAATTTGTATGTATAGGTAGTTGCAGTGTTAACTGCAGCACTTCCTTTAAATAAATTCAAAGCATGCTGAGAAAACTTGTCCACAGCTGGGCAGCTCTGCATTTTGGAGCTGACAAATGTCATTAAAAGTCATTGCTCCAAACAACATCATTCAGCGGCTGCATGCACACACTCACACAGACCATATAACCCCCTAACACACATAAATCTACAGACACACACAGATACAAATTTCAGCAACTTAGCCAAAGCAAGGTTATGCTAACCTTGGCTGAGGATGTCCGTTGGGACACCATGGCCAGACTTAGGTTTCCCACCTGGGACTGACTCTGGCTAGCACGCATGCTAATGCTTGGTTGTCTCTCCTGCCTCTCCTTCAGTCTTCATAAAATAATCTGCTTCATCTGGGCCTCCAACCAGGCTTTTCAACACCTATTAGCGCTCAAACATGTGCTGGTGACAAAAGAAAGGTTCTGACACAATGCCAAAACAGATTGTCACAACACACCGGTTTTCAAACAACTCCTTGCCCTACCTGATTATTCCTCCAACTGAAGGGCTGCCGGTTCATAGCCGCTTGAGAAAACTGAATGTCAGCAATGGTTTGAGAATGATTTAGTCATTCAAATTAGTAAACAGTCAGTAACAGAGAATGGGCACAGCTTCGGTTAGGTGTGTTTGAGTGTCCGTGGCTAACAAGCCGTCTTTGCAGCTGAATAAAGCTCAATCTCTAAAAGGCCAACAACAGGAGTGCCAGTCTGCTCCAGCCAGAGCGGAAATTTGGCACTTTGGAAAGGTGCAAGGTTTCAAGGTAGAAATAAAAGCTCCCAGCAGCTGCTTGCATCTGCTTTTCCTACAGGAACTTTGTCATCACTGTACATCTAGCAAAATGATTTTGGATTACGTGGCCTAAACTAACACATTATATCAATCTTATTCAAACATAAAAAAAACTGCCTGGTACCTGGAACCAGGATGGGCCAACATTTTAAATAGGTCACACTTCAGTTACAAAAAATGTTATTTCCATGTGTGCCTAGCAACATTTAGCAGAAAATAGCAATTACTGAATTGCTAAAAATTCAATAAATACGCATTTATGTCATTGTGGCTCATATAGAAAAGTGGATGCAACAGAATAGTCACACATTTTTTTACAGATCTTGTGTAGACAGCAGTTTTAATTAAAGTAAAGTTGCTTCTGCTGCACTCTGGTCTTGAGATTGGCAGAAAGGGGAAGATTTTCCAACCAGTTCTTCCTGGGTAACCAGAGAGTCAGCTCACAGAACAGTATTTCACCAGTAGCTGTGTAATTAATCACTGATTCACCAAGCTTCGAGAACCAAATACATTGATCAGCCATAACATGACCACTGACAGGTGGAGTGAATATCTCGTTACAGTGGCACATGTCAGTGTGTGGAGTGTATTAGGCAGCAAGTGAACATTCAGTCCTCGAAGTTGATGTTTTGGAAGCAGGAAAAATGGGCAAAGGTAAGGATCTGAGTGACTTTGACAAGGGCTAAACTGTGAAGGCAAACAACTGGGTCAAATCATCTCCCAGACTGCAGGTCTTGTTAGGTGTGCCTGGTCTGCAGTCATTAGTACCTACCAACAGTGTCTAAGGAAGGGCAAACAGCGAACCAGTTACAGGGACATGGGCGCCCAAGGTTCACTGATGCATGTGGGGAGCAAAAGCGAGCCCACACTGTCCGATCCCACAGAATAGCTACTGTAGTGCAAATTGCTGTAAAACCTAATGCTGGTTCTGACAGAAAGCTGTGAGAACACATTGCATTGCAGCTCAATGCATATGGGGCTGCGTAGCCATAGACCAGTCAGAGTGCCCACACTGACCCCTGTCCACTGCCAAAAGCACCTAAAATGGGCACGTGGGCATCAGAGCTGGCCCATGGAGAAGTGGAAGAAAGAAGCCTGGTCTGAAAAATTAGGTTTTCTTTTACATCATGGGGACAGCTGGGTGCATGTGCATCACTTGCCTGGGGAAGAGATGGCACCAAGATGCACTATGGGAAGAAGACCAGTCGGCGGAGGCAGCGTGATGCTTTGGCCAATGTTCTGCTGGGAAATGCTGAGTCCTGCCATTCATGGGGACATTGGTGCAGACTAAGTACACTCCTTTATGGCAATGGTAACAACAAAACCAGTTCAGGAATGGTTTGAGGAGCATGACAATGAGTTCAAGGTGGTGACTTAGCCTCCAAATTCCCCAGATCTCAATCCAATTGAGCATCTGGGAAAACGCCCAGCACATCTGTGGGATGTGCTGGACAAACAAGTCCAGTCCATGGGGGCCCCACCTCTCAACTTAAAGGATTTAAAGAACTTCAAGGATCTGCTGCTGATGTCTTGGTACCACATACCAGAGGACACCTTCAGAGGTCTTGTGGAGTCCATGCCTCAATGGGTCTGCTTTGGCGGCAAAAGGGGGACGTACACACTCTTAGACAGGTGGTCATAATGTTATGCCTGGTGTATATTGCATGGATGAATCTGGATGTGCCACTTTTTGGTATGACCTTAAAGGACAGTACTGAGTTACCACAGCTGTTTAGCAAAAATGCAGATGCAGTGACTCTTCTACTTGTTATGGCTCACATCAAACCATAAAATCCATAAATCATCATGGCTAATATAGTTGTCCAAATACATACAAATTCACAGTAATTCAGCAGCATTAAATGTCATTGGAAACACTACCACTAGACAAGCCTTCTTTGTAGCTTCTGCACACACTGTAAAGCCTGCTGCTATGTGGAGCCCTGGAGAGCACTGCATGGCCTACGAAACAGACAGCATGGAGACTGACTGACTGCTGACATACATGGCACAGGGAACATTGTCAGACTTCCACATGTGTTTCCAATGGGGGAGATATTAGATTCTGGGCTGGTCTGGAGTGTCGGCTACGGCTGAGGCTCACATGCGCACGAGGCCTTGTCTGCACATAGACGTACTATGGGTACACACTAAATATGATACAATATGTAGTCAGGCTGTGAGAGGAGTGTGGTGGCAGAGGGTCACCCTGAGTGAATATGAGTGAGTTTGTGTGTAAGCACAGGGTTTATGTTACAGTGTGGCTGCTGAATGTCTAACGAGGGAGGATGTCAGTCTTGTTTGAGAAGTGGGTGTGACAGCAATGAGATTCAGAGGAAAATGAAACCTCAGCAGAAAAGATTATGTACACAGTGGTAACCATTTTAGTGTTTGAAAGTTTGTCTTGCTTTCTGCCTGCAGTGGCACTGCCATGAAGTCTTTTTTACATGTTGCACACTACATTAAGTAATAAGTGTATTCTAGTACAAAAGGCAACAATACAAGAATATTTACCTGGCCCTTTCTTGGAGCATTCGTATGAAAAAATGGGAACACTTCTTTTAAACATTACGCTGTATATTAGAATACAGAAAATTACATAATTGTCTCAGCAAATAAGACCAAAGGAAGGTTAAATTCCACAAAATTTATACACAGGTTACAAGTGAAAGAAACACAGACACAGTTATGTCTAAGTATAACAGAAGTACGCTGTGCATACCTTTGTCAAGGGGAAACTCAGTTTCCCTATAATGCCATATAAAAGCAATATTTTAGCGATAGTGTCACCCTCATAATATTGACCATGAAAACCTACTGCTAGCATTTAGAATGATGCTGATATCTTCAGTAGTTTGAAAGTTATTCAAGAAAAACATGACAGATATCCACTCAGTTTAGGGGTAAAACAAGGACTTAACTGAGTAGGCTGCAGGCAAAGCTGAGAAGACATCACATTTCTGTAAGTCTGTGTTCGCTTGTTACAACAGCTGTTTTATAAACTGCTCATACAGTCTCCATTACTGGCTGATTGTTGAACTATGGAGTGAACCTTCATGTCCTCTGCTTAGCTCCGAGTGTGTGTGTGAGAGGAGCACAACCCCTCCCTCCTCTGAACAGAGACAGTGTAAAATACAGTGGGAAAACAAAGTGGGATGGTCTGCGTCAACTCGTAAGGTTACACTGGGTGACAGTTAAGGGGAGCACAAGTTGTGGAAACGCAGCTATAACGTGTAGCTGGAACATGCAGCTGGAACGTCGGCGTCCTCGGTGACAGAATACTGTGCTCGGAATGAGATGTAACTGCCTGCTAATAGAGCTAGCTTGGTCAGAAAAACAAGTACTCACATCTCTGAAAACATCAGAATAAATTTCTAAATTGCATTACTTGAATAGACTGACCATGTAATATGAATCTAAGTGGCTACTTTGTCACCTGAAAAAAAGTCAAAACTTAATGAAGTGGCATAATACCAGTCTTACTGGGGAAAATGATAACAGCTTTGAGCCTGGCTCCAAATCTCTGCCAACTGGAATCAATATAATCCCAACTGGATCTGGCCTGGCTGATGCTGCATAGAGCAGATCTTTCCCCAACTGTGGGCTGCTGCCTTATTGGGCTCCTTCAGTCCCTGCCTCAGACAGCAGGGTGTACTGAGTGACAGCACTCAGTGTCCACTGGCAATGAACTGGCAGAGCTTTCCAGTACTCGCAACAGAGACCGCCCACTAGTATGCTGAATAATAGTGCTTCTTCAAGTTGAGACCACATCTTTCCTAACCTCCTTATTTTCACCTATATAAATGGTAGGACAGCAACAAAACAAATGTTGAGAAACAAATTCCAAAGTACCTAAAACCAAACAGAATATAATATTTGAGAGACAATCAAGAACAAGAATGATCCTCCCATAATTAATCCCTGAGAACAAATCAAAATACCTAAGAACAAGACAAAATATAGCATTCAAGATCAAGAAATCAAGGACAAGAATATTATTCCCATAATGAATCTCGCAGTGGGGGAAATACCTGTGTTTCAGCCATGAGGAGCTCTGAAAAACTACTCAAAAATACCTAAAACAAGACAATATAAAGTATTTGAGAGAAATCAAGAACACGATT
>NW_018128272.1:317611-333339 GCF_001952655.1 Monopterus albus | reverse complement strand
AGTCCAGTAACAACCGCCCTGTATGCCTGCTTACCCCCCCCCCGATACACAGCCAACAATGGCGGTGTCGTCAGAGAACTTTTGTAGATAACAGTGGTGGGAGTTGTACTTGTAGTCCGATGAGTAGAGGGTGAACAGAAAGGGGGAAAGCACCATCCCCTGGGTTGCCCCTGTGCTGCAGACTACCACATCCGACACACAGTCGGGCAGCCTTACGAACTGAGGTCTGTTTGTGAGGTAGTTAATGATCCATGTGTACAGGTGTTGGTCCACACCTGCCCCCTCCAGCTTCCCCCTCAGCAGTGACGGCTGGATTGTGTTGAAAGCACCGGAGAAGTCAACGAACATGACCCTCACAAAGGAGGTTTCGATTTATCCGCACTCTATGGCATTTACTTTAAAGGCAAGAAGGGAAGTCCTGGATAATAGAGAGCATGAGTTTCTGTCATATAAGATAATATTGACAAAATACAATCACCAGCATCTTCTGACTGCTTTTCTCCACACGGTGTCTATCAATTTTCCCATTAAACCATTCCAGTGTCACAACATTGAAATGGAACATTGCATTTGAGGTTTCAGGTTTACAACAGCTTTGTTTACTTGCAGTCACAATAGATTACGTATCTGCATTTTAATAATTTATCCATGCTTAAATGCCTTATGTTACTGTACATCTTTAAAAACAAGTGCCTGGAGACAGGGTCTTAATCAGTGACAGGACAGGGAGGGAAAACTCAAGAAATACACAAACGCCCACAGACACACCCAACCTCCATCTCCATGTTCATGGAAAAAAAGCTTCCATTCTAAAAACACACATCTAAGTTAAAGTTTATGTTTTCAGCGGCCAACAAAATAAATGAAACAAAACAAATGGGAACACGGGACACTGGCATTTTCAAGTTGTTTTTATCGAAGCAATGTGGACTTGAGGAAGTGGAGAGGGCAGAGTGGTCATGGAACACCTGTATATTTGTACAAACTTTAACTCTTGTGATGTCATCCTTCAACAGTAAACATTTATCTGTGTTTTATGATGGTGATTCAGATCCAGGGTCATTAGGAAACACAGAGTCAATGAGGGAGACCACCATCTGAGGCCTAAATCTGGCCCGGGTTATAGTGACTGGAGGCTCTGTTGCCACGTTAAGATTTGTTGAAATGTGGATAGTTTATTCAAGGGACCTGTAATGAGTTGTTCTTGGTATGAATGTTATGCATAAGGAGGTCAGGATGAGGACTCAACTTTAAAACTGGATGTAAATAAAATGAATGTTGCTGTGTTCAATACTGTAATCATCAGGAGTAAAGTCATTAGTGCCGAGCTGAGCATGCAGGAAAGTTCAGCTAATGTATCAACAGTCAGTAAGTGTGAGAATATAAATTAGTGTTGATATGACTGCTGTGTGAGGCATAGCAAAAGTGAAGACTGCATTCCAAAAGAAATCCAAACAAAGACTTTTTTCACTTGCAGAATGTAGTCAGAGTCAGTTACATCTGTATCGACTAAGGATAAAAGTATCTACCAAACAGCAGGCACTACAGGCTTTTTTACGGCTCACACATGAGGAATTCTGGTTAGCAAGTCATCCAGATAATGGTGCGGAACCTGTCCGTAAAGCAGGAAGTGATACTGGTGTTGTTCACATTGCTGACAGTCGTTCTGCAGCCAGTCTCGGGGGGGGAGTCTGGCCCACACACAGCTTTACTATAGTTCAAGCATGGAGAAGGTAAACAGCGCTGAAGCGCTTGCCTCCCCCACGCAGTGTGTCATCTCACCATAGACAGAAAGAAAAACAACAAAACCCGAGTGATGATCTATGTGAAGGTTGGGACAACTGTAGGTCATGACAATCTGTACAATTAGATGGGATTAGATTAGGCATCTTTTTCCCTCAAGAGTTTCTTTCAAAGCTAGGTAAGTGCTATTCAATAGAGCACTGAACTTTTTAAGACTGATTTATAAATGTTCACATGTCACATCTGTGAAGATTGGATTACTTTTATTAAACTTGTTTTGAAGTATTTTTATTTACTAGCCTGTCTGGTATGCCACAGTTTGATGGTCCTCTCCAGTGCTCCCCTTCTTTGTTACTGGCTGTATCAGTAGTTAGCACTTCAGTGTTAGACCCTGATCTCCATGACTATAACATGCCTTGGGAGTGTTCTGCATTCGGAGTCATCTGGCTGCCTTCTCTGAGAGGCCTAGAAAGAGAGTTTAGAGAGAACAAAAAGGAATGAAAGAGTTACATTTGCACTATTAACACCCATATAATCAAACATGGCAACTGGCAGTTGGTCACACCTCACAAACTACATCCAACGGCCAATTAGCACCAGTGTTCTGTGCCTGCCTGAGAAATAACTCTCTCTTCCAGCAGGTGTCGGTGTCTGTTCATTGCCTTTCAGAAAAGGAAAGAAGAAGACCTAGACTCTGCAAATACAATCTGTAAACACATCAGCTCATTCACTACAGCTACTTGTAATTAAGAATATGTTTGATAAGATGTTGAAAATGGCATCGGGGTTGCCACCCCTTGGTCTTTTGGTTGTGGAAGAAGAAAGGAGGCTGTGGGGGTGAACAACTAAGAGAAACGTCAGTTCATGTTTTGAATAAAGTTTGCTCTGCATATCGTCATTAGTACTCCTGTTTTTTTGCAAGCATTTTGCTTGCTTATTTGAGGGGTGAAATCATAGATACTATAGCGACAGGCCCAAGGGGCTTTCCTGAACCATTCCCTTCTCATGCACTGATTCGCTCAGCTGAGTTAGTCAATAAGAGTTGTCTCTCTCACCAACCAGGTCCACACTGATTCGACATGCTGAATCGGTCAAAAAGCTACAGACAGGGTCCAACTAGTGCCAATGATGCGGGACACACTGCGAAGACAAGGGCAATGAACGCTCACTGACAGTCTGACTGTGGCCAACTGCTGGCCATCAGCTTGATGTGTCACTGCCCTTAGAACAAAATTGCATTTTTGTATGAGTTTGATGCTTTTATCCAAATTTTGAGAGGCATAGTCCCAGTGGAAATTTAATATCCCCATTTGTTTAGCAGCACTACTGTACCTTAAAGATATGACTCTATATCCAGACATATGATTTTCTTGTTTCATATCACGTCACTCTGATACATCAACTTCTTAATGGATTTACTTTCAAATAGATATGTGATCCTTGAGATGTTCTACAGAATCAAGTTATGTGCATAGTGGGGAAAAAAATCTGGTCAATAAAAGTGTTATTTTGACCACCAAGGATTTTAATTGCCCACCAACTTTTAAAATAAAGCACATAAGCTTTCTTGTTATTTTACTTTTGGTATTCTCCAGCACTTTGCAAGGTCTAATCAGTGGACCTTATTTCTGATGTTTGTTGGTGTGCTGTCACACTGGGTGTGTGCTGCATGGATGTGAAGTGTCTAAAACACATTAGCTGATTAATACCAGTTAAGAAGAGCATCAAGAAGAGTGTTTAGTGATTTCAACTTCAAATGATGCAGTGGAAGAGATGGCAAGGCAAAGGCATATTAGTAAAATAGAGATGTTTCAGATAAGGAGAGATAAGTGGGAGTTGGCTTCAGAGGTCAGGATGACTGAATGTAGGATTCTCAGCCATGTCTGAGTCATTCACATTCTCTGAAAACAAACACTGATAGAGATGGAGCTCCGGGCTTTGTTTTATATGTTTACCTATGTCATCTTTGTCTTAATATGTGATCGTGTGTGGGAGCTTTCAACTGTGTAGGATTTATGAGAGGACATGTTAGTGTGTGTGTTGTATGAGCTCATATGCATCTCTGCCTGTGTGTGTCGGTTTCGGTTCAAATCAGAGGCAATCAAGCAAAGTTTGTGTACGTAAGCATGGCATGAAAAATCCGCATAGGACTTGGCTTTGCTTCCCACAATACTTCCATATCCGTGTCTCTCCATTTCTCTTTGTCTCACACACACACACACACACACACACACACACACACACACACACACACATAGAATCCCCACAGACTGAAGACCATTCCTGTGATCTACCTTCAAGGGTAAAGACCTAAATTTTAGCCTTGACCCCCAGATTCCACACTTGTCCCTCAAATCCTGTCCTATCCCACTGACAATACCGTTTCCTCCCTTCTTGCTGCACTGATCCATGGATCAGACAGAAAAACACACTATTTCTTCTTACCACCCCAGACTTACCTCTCTTCTCCTCTTTTTACTCTGCCTCAACTGACCTTTTTCACCTCTTGTTCCTTGTTTGCTTGTATGATTTCCCCAAATTCTTACTCCTCCTGCTATTAACCCACTCCCCAAACTATTGTTTGACCTTTAACCCCTTAAATTTCAGTTTTTTTTGTTGGAAAAACTTCAGGAAAATCCACACCTATTCTAATAAAGTACTGGCTAGCAGTAGATGGCAAATAAAGGAGGCACAAGATGTACACTCAGAACTCTGATTCAGTCATTTTATTTCTACTTCTAGAGATGGAAATTTTGCTGGATTTTCAAGCAGGCAATGAGTAAGGACCCCATTTCTATATTCATGTTGACTGCCCTGTCAAATCACTGACTTGAAACATCTGATGGCAATGGGGTTCTCATACTTATGCCTTCAGTGACTTTAACATTCCATATAACTGTACCAACAAGGTTTTCACTAATCTAGTAAAAGGTCTACAACAGGTACTTAATGAATCAGCATAAAATTTGGCACAGGGCTTCAGTGTTTTAAGACAATATATGAATAACTTTGGTGATCTCCAGACTTTACATTTAGTGTTACAATTCACTGTGAAATGTCTCGCAGGCTGGATTAATTGCTATGAAATCTGATGGAGATATCAATGTCCCCTCAGGATGAATTGTAATAATTTTTGTCATGCCCCAAATTTTTTTCAAAGCCATCATCAGGTTGAATTTTTTTATTTGTCCAGTACTTTAACTAATAACATTCCCATTGCCCTCAACTGTACTTTATGTTTAGTGCTATCTAGTGAATGTTAGCATGCTAAAATGCTAACCCTAGATAGTGAATACAAGCACGATAGTGTGGCTTTAAACTTCATATCTTGTTTTTTCAGTGACCACAACCCCCTTCAGGCTGCTCTGACCTACTTGCTTGACCACTGAAACATATGCTTGGAAAGACACCACCCAGACTAGCCAACCAACTTACCTAACATCTTACAGATTAAAGGATAAAACACCTAATCAAAACTTGGTCACTGTGAGATGGTGAGTAAAAAATAGGCCAAAGGCTTAATGATAGAAGCTAAACAAAGGAAGAGACTTGTTTACTTTATATTAAGTCCCTTGAATCCTTTAGGGTACTAGTGGCATGAGCAAAAGTAACTCCCATCTTGGTGACTTCCTGTTTCACTACATAAATATCATACAAAGGCTTTATGAAGATTCAGACGTGATACACTTAACTGCTTCAGGACAATACTTGTTATGTTTCAAGGGATCAAAAATTTCTCTCCATTTTCTCACCTCTATTGATTTTACCATTGCAGGATTCAGTGTAGCCACCACTCTGACTTCAAGTACTACCACTACCTCACTACCTCATCTGTTTTAGATGGGGTTGTTTGATTTGTGTGATAAAGTCCAGCTGACCCCCTGTGAGAAATGGTGTGGTCTGTAAACACTTAGGATGGATTAGGTCAGAGAATGCAGGAGGTGAAGGCGGGGGAGGGAGAGAGATGGTGGTGATACAGAGGGGCAAGGGGGTTAAGGAAAATGACACTGCAGACAGGAAGTTGAAGGTGTTAGATGAGGATCACTGATACAAAGCTACCATTGACATAGGGAGGACCTGACCTTGAGCTTTTCAAGACTTTTTATTTCCAATGGACCAAGTAAGAGCACTGCAAAAACGAGTTCCCTGAATGATGATGCTTCCTAGTCACAAACCAAAGGTAGAGCACTGCAAAAACGAGTTCCCTGAACGATGATACTTCCTAGTCACAAACCAAGGGCAATGGGCACCTTTTACTAGTCCAGTGTTCCATTTACCAGCAGGTACCTTTCCACTCTCATCCATCACCTAATCCATTTCCAGGAGTTAATGTTAAGGCAATGCTTATAAAAGTCTTGGTTTTCAGAAATGTGCCAGAGTAAACTGGGTGGTATATGGTTTAGAAACATCTCCTTCTTCAGTAGTGAGGGTTCCACATCCCTGTTTGTGAACATACCAGATTTTGCCAAGTGACGGCCATTTCTTAGACCTGTTTGTGGCTACGAGGAACACTTTAAAAACCACAAGTTATCATTAGAGCAGGGGAGGCCTGTGGCACAGAGGATGACTAGGTAATCAGCAGCAGGTCAGACAGGGATGGTTGGAAAACAAACAGGACAATGGCCCTCGAGGACTGGAATTGGCCACCCCTGCCTTACACAAACCCCACCTCGCAGTTCCAATCTGGCTGTCTGCTGCCAGTTTACATACCTTTTTCCTTCTCCTCTCCTCCACCCATCTGGCAGTGCCAGCCTCCACACCTTCCACCTTTCTTTCCTTCCTTCCCTCTGTGCCCATCCATCCATATTGTCAGCACTCCCTCAGTTTGGCCCAGCTGACTTGTAAGGATGAATGGTGGTGCTGCCCTGTAGGTATATGCGGTTTATAAACACGGATGATAGCTTGGGTCTGGATGAATGGCGGTGCTGCCCTGTAGGTATATGCGGTTTTATAAACAGGGACGATAGCTTGGGTCAGCTGTGTGGCCTTTGCAACAGTAAAAATATGAAACAAAACATTTTTTTTAATACTGCACAGCACAAGATAGGCTACCTTGTAATATAGCTGGAGGGAATGAAAACCATGCATTTAACAACTGTTCGATCAGGTGCTTAAATTAGTGAATGTGAACTATTCCATAATAAATCATGTTTAATAAGCCCAGTTTTCAGTAATAAAAATATTCCAGCATCCTATAAATAGGATCTTTGCTCTTATGACACCTTACTCAATTTAAATCACCTCAATTAAGCATTTATAATCAGTATATAAATACTTCATAATTGCTTGATTAAAACACATTATAACCAATGTGCAAAATACTGATGTAAATGCTTAGTATGGGCTTAAGATAAAAGTGTTCTCTTAAATCTTTTCTTCAAACTGTTTGTTGCAGATAATGTATATGTTTATCAACTTCAAAAGCCTTTTCTGCTTCCCCAAAGTACAATATACCCCCCATGATAGCTCTGCTCCTCCTACTTCATGTACCCACCTCCGTGTAATTGACACAACATAGAAAATAGAGCCAGGTCTAAAGAAAATATTTCTAAAGCTCTCCTTTGTCTGTTTTCCTTGTGTCAGCCAGTCACACATACATGCAAGTACAGCACCCTGAAAAAATATTATGATTTACTTTGCAGTTATTTTGAGTTGCCTTTTCCAGGTTTGTTTTTGTGCCATGTCTGGTGCACATTGTTCCACCAAATTCTGATTTATGTTTTGTAGATAATGGAAAAAAGTGAATTATTCAGTATACTATTTTTTTATGATGGATGTTCTCAATTTTTAAGGGAACATGCAAGCCATTCACAATAAAATGCAAAGTGTGCTCAGAAAAGCATGAAAAATATCATTCAGACATTGAAATAACTGCTGAAATGATATAAAGTTTAGCTGAGGGGAAGGACAAATCTTTGATTTTTTACACCTGCAATATCTTCCGATATAATGTTGTCATTAAAAGAACATTCACATAAACTTGAATATGAATTGCTATGCTTTTTATAAACAAATGGCAGCAATTATGGAAATTTGCTATTTAGTGAATGGTCATATATAGTGTTTTTCTATGCAAGGAAGCACACTGAAAGCACTTTACAGTACTAGTCCATTCACCCAGGAATCAAACCACCAACCCTACAGTTACGGGGCAACCCGCTCTACCTCCTGAGCCAGAGCCACCCCAATATTTAGTGAGTGTGCAGTAGATGTAGGAGCCTTGTGAGTCGCAAGACTCCTCTAACCAAAACATCCCTTTCAGTGGACTGCTGGCAGATGAAATATTAAAATGATCCAGAATATTCTTTCTTGATTAGACAGAGGTTGCTTTCACAGCATGTCCCATGGTGCTGCTGTAGAGAGAGTAAATGTAACTGACAACTTTGCTCCATTGGCAAGAAAAATGGATGATTAATACAGTTGCAAAACTCAGTACCAAATTCAGGAACATATAAACATTGGGAAACGGTCCAAGGGAAAATGCACTATATTTATTGAAATAAAATGATTTACAGCTGCAGTTCTGTTCTGTTCTGTTCTGAAGGTGTTGTTTAACGTCTAACGATAAAACAAAATAATTTATATGTACAGCTTTAGTGTGGTCATTTCCTGAAACATCGACTGGTCTAACCATAATCATAGTACATATACACTGGTCAAGCTGAGAATGTGCCTTTTCACTCTTGTTATTTCCTTTTTCCTAATATCTCTTTTCATTTTCGGCACCCTGCAACCTTTGAAACGGAAGTTTAGGCCTCGAATTATTTTCCTGAAATGTGCACATACCTGTACCCTCAGTTCTTAAACTCAAACATATTTGTGCATTTCTAGCATGCAAGAATATAAGTTCAGTTTTTGCAAATTTTAGTGAACAAAAGTGTAAAGATCATTTCTCTGCTTAAACTAAATCCATGTTCCAAGAGAAAACAAATTTCCAGTCTTGGCATAAAAATGAGAAATTATCTTCGAGGATGATGATTAGTTGTGTCACAGTAACTTTTTTGACAAACCTCAAGAGGAGGATGCCAAAAAGAGTGGGAGAACTAAAACATAAAGCAGGAAATCTGACATTGTGAGGAGCAAGAAACGTCTTTTGTTAAGACTTTGACAGACAATGAATAATAACTCTAATTCCAGAAGTATTTTTAGTTTAGTTTCTGTCTGTGTTTACATGTTACACTGGCCTAAGTCCCAAACATAAACTGTTAAAAAGAGTGCAGCTGATTCTCAGGCTATTTGTTATTTTTGTCTTTTGAGATGGTCACTTTCTCAGACTAGACAGCACTCAGAGAGTACATACCTCCACTGAGGGCCAGCTCAGTTTCCCCATAATAATTTGACCTTAATAATATGATAGCTTGGCCATGAAAACCTAGTGCTAGCATTTAGAATGATGCTGAAATCATTATTAGTTTGAAAATTATTCAAGAAAAATGATAGTCATGACAGATACCTGCTCCTTTAGGGGTTAAACAGGGACTTCTGTGAGTTGACTGCAGGCAAAGCTGTGAAGACGTCACACGTCTGCATGTCTGTGTTCTGCTTGTTCAGCAGCTGTTTGATAAACTGCACATACAGTCTGTTATTGGATGATCTGCTCAGCTGTGTGTGTTTCCTCTAAACAGTGATTGACACAGAAAAACACAACACTTACAAAAAGACAGTTCAGATGCCCCTGACTCAGGCCTCTCACCCTGCTTGATACACTTCTCTGCCCTCCTGCCTCTACTTCCCTCTGTCATTTTCTAGCAAGGTTGTCTTCACATTTTCTCCTTTTCTCCTTTGTTTCTCTTCAAATCCCTTTTCTTCTGCCTTTTTACCCCTTCTTTTTCACAGGGCCATTCTTTATTTCTCCCTTCCATTCATCCATCCCTTCTTTCATCCACCAAGTTAGTGGTACACTTCTTGACAGGGGCAATATCTGCGGCTCCTTCACTTGTCAATCTGTGGTGCACGGGTCAGCTGAGATGCCAATGCAGCCTCAGCACATCTAGATCCAAATCCCATCAGCCCATCCCATGTCCTGTCACCCATCACTCAAGGGGAAGAACGCAGTCATGACTTCCTGTGTGAGGTCATCACTGCAATTTATGCCTTCCGTTGCTCACTAGCTCCTCAGGCTATTCTTATTTCATCTCTATTAAAGATCATTGGTATATTGCTCCAGAACAAATGTTGAAGGGGAAACCGCAGCTAGTAAGTGCTGCTTAATTCAATGCATAAAGAGGATGGAGAATATTGGCATATAGTGTAAAAGTTCACAATGTATTTATTGTTCTCCCCTATCACTTATCCAAAGTGGTTGTCAGTATTGGCTCTTCCAGTGGCTAATATACTGAAAAGGCTGTCTCTTTAACTTTAGTATCAAATGCAGCTGGCTCACAGCAGAGAGCATGTTGAAAGCATTATTCTCACCACAGCCACACATATGACGTTAACAAAAAATAATTCTAATCTAATTAGCTCTTCTCTCCAATCAGTCTCATTTCCCTACTAGGTTTAATATGTGGTACTGGCAGAATCAGAATCAGCTTTATTGGCCAGGTGTGTTGGAGACATGAGGAATTTGACTCATAGCGGCTCTCAATGTGTACATACTGTACATGTCACCAAGCAAGGGAAAGTGTTATTTGATTCTCTCCAGCAACACCACTGCTCGATTTGCTGGAACATACTGTAGTCAGGGAAGAACTGTCTGGAAACAGACAGTAGGGTGTTCTGGATATGAAATCTGATTTGAAAGCATGGCTGCACTGTCCAGCAATATCCACTGCTATTAATTTAATTTAAACAGTACTCCATGTTCAGAATGTCCAACTTTTCAGTGTGTTGAAACCTGTGAAACTGCATTTGAATTATCATGGTCACTATAAGTCTCTGATGAAAACCATGAAACTGTTTTGTGACGGCATTTTTGTAAGTCAGTATGACCAACCACACCTTTTGAATGGTAGAGAAACTGGGATACACCTTATAATGAAGGAAGGATGATGTAACTGGCTGATATGAGTTTTTATGTACTTAATAAAAGGCCAACATTGATCTCATATTTAGTCAGTCACTTCATGTACTGCTTGGATATAAAGTAAGTTTTTACTTATGATTAAAATTAATACTGCAAGTGAACAGGTAGGCCATCACATGTTCAGGAGTGAAACTGTGTGCATGTACAGTGTATGTGAGACTAGTGTGCCAGATGCTGGCCTACACTGGGTGTCCCATCTTCACAGCAGGATCATCTGCTGGCTCTAATTCCCTTCCATTAATCATTGGACTAATTTGTTTTTACAGTGCTGCGCTGACAGCCAGAGGTTCTTGTTACAGCAAAGAGGCTCACGGAGACTGTTTGTACATGCATGTACATGTGTGCACACATGTGTGCGTGAATATGTGTTACAGGGCAAAGTGCTGAGCCTCCTGTAGTAGAATCCACTGAAACTAGATAGTTTTCATTTACGTTAACAGTTATGAGAACAAACAAATGTTTGCTTATGTTTACTTTTCTTACATCGGAGATAAGAATCAGAACTGCATGATCTGAAGCTTCTGTGAAGTCGGTGTTTTATGAAAAGATTATTTTAAACTTGACTTGGGCTTCACTTTGTTATACATTTAGAATGTGTGAACTTTGCAGAAGTGTCTTGACATTAATTTATTAAAACCTGAATTGATGGCATATTTAATCCTATCGGTTATAAAAAAAATTCACATGAAAAGGGGGCATTCTGTCACTTACTGTATATACAGATCACATTTGGTAAAAGGGTGGTCTTGTCTCAAGATTTCATGAGATTTAGGCTGTTTCAGGTACTTCTGTCTCTTCATGTAATCCAAGAGTGACTTTATGACATTGAGATCAGGGCTCTGTGAGGGTCATAACATCTGTGGCAGGACCTCTCTCCTCTTTAAGGACTCTTTATGAAATGGCTGACACTGGAACCAATCAGGCACCTCCCCGCTGATGCTATGACATGGATAAGAATGCCTACTACTTTTGCTAAGTATTGTGTGTTTGTTAACCAAAAGTCATGGCAAAGTAATATCTGCTTGTTTTGAACCAACCCATCAGACAATCCTGTCCTGAGGATGTGGGACACACAAGTGGTCAAAAGAGGATTACAAAAACTGAAAATAAGACCCCCCAAAATCCTTTAAACAAATTGTTTTTCCCCTTTCTATAATATTCTGTCTATTTAAAATAAAGAAACTGAGAAAAGATCACAGCTTGCAGCTCATAGATAAATGACCCTGTGATTGGAAGTCTGAAGTAGACAAAGACCGGAAATCACTGCTCTATAGCAGAGGTAAACCAGGTGTCCTGGTTACCCACATTCTATGGTTATGAAACCTCAAAACCAGTTTCGTCTTACTGCCACTTAGAGCTGCCAAAGGGCAAAACTGCTCAACACTGTTTCAATGCTTCAGATTGAACATTTTCCTTTCGACCATGTGTGTTTGCATTGAGCAGTATGTGCACTGAACGATGTGGGCGCGTTTTCATCCAAGTTCGTTTTATTATGTCTTTGTCCATCATCAGGGGGCTTTTAAGTGCAGGAGCAGAACCCTGATCCCATGGTGACATAATGTTAAGACTCAAACTCCACAGGTAATGTATGAGGCTGTGTGTCTTTTAAATAAGCAAGACTTAGGTGGGAACAGAACCAAAGAAAACACTATATATCTATGAGAAAGGGAGAATGGGGCAGAATATGAGGTACTAATTTGTACATCACTGACTAAATAAAAGCTAGAATATAAGACATCCAAAGGACCTTGGCAAGACAACAATGTACAAATGGCCAACACACTAGAGGTGGGAAACCAACAGCAAGGTGCAGAAAAGGAGGAAAAAAGCATGTTGATGGCACAAATGTGGGAAAAATCAGAAGTGATTTGTTCAGATTACAAAAAAAACACTGTCATTCTTTCTTTACACAAATACACACCCAAAATGTACATACACTGCACATACATAAACATAAACATAATGCCAACTGCTAACCACTGCTGATTAGTGTAAAGCCAGCGGAATCATATAATAAGGTTTCTACTAATATGTTATTTCTGCCTATGATGCCATAAGAAATGAACTGCAATCAATAAGACCACTTAAACTTGTTGTTTAAAACAAGTTGTTTTGTTGACTTTCTTTCCTCTCTCTCAGGGAGCATAGGGTTAATCCAAAGGACATAAACAGGCCATGGTGCACACAGACAGGGAGCCTCAGCCTGCATCCTACTGACACGTCTAATATCCTGCAATGAAAGCTGGCTAACTCAGACATACAGACTGTGTGAGTGAGAGAGACAGCATCCGGTTGATGACCGTCACAAACATGTTCTCAGTTACAACACTGGTTTCTGTGGGTTTGCAATTTCTGTATGTAACCCCCAAAAGAATGAACACTTTTTTAATGCTGCCTTCCTTTTTAATGTGGATTTAACATCTACAATAAGAAACAGCTACTTTCAGGTCATACATTCAAGTAACATTGAATTAGATAATCTACAAGAAAACCACTCACGTGTGCCTGCCGTCTAGCATCATATTGCTTATAGCTACCACCAGCATCAGGACTAGAACAGCTAGAACTTGACTATGTTGTTGCTTATGTTGCTATATATTACTCAACTTAACGCTGCACTTAATACTTTATATGACCAGCGGGTCAAATGGAAGGATGTACTGTAATGTGAAAGGGCAGCTTCTGGTGATGAACCCACAGAAAATGATCACCTTCTCTTCAGCTCTATTACACACTGTCATAACAGCTACTGATGAGGAAATCCCTGAAGTCGGTCGGCAGCCTCTCTGCTGTCAGGAAACGGGACCAGAGAGAATTCACTGCATGGTCCAAAGTTCACCTGCCTCCCTGACTGCCACATCGTGGGAGAAGGCCGAGGTCCACATCCGGCCGGAAAATTTTGTCTAGCTGATCACTTGATCAGCTTTTTGGTTTTTGCTTCTCATTCTTATTGCATTAAAAAGTATAGTACAGATGTGTTTTCGGGATTGTTTTTCTGTTGTTTCTTTTATCCCTCTATGCTCCCACACTGACAGTTGTTCCAGTCTGCAGGAGCTGGACCTGAAGGCAGCACAGTCAGTGACCTGAGGCACAGCTGGGATGCACAAACATCCACATTTTATTTATTTTTAAGACACATGAAATATACACTCAAATGATTATACCATTTTCTTCTAATATTTGTGAATGAATGTATGATTTTATTGTCTAAATTCTGAAACCGATTTTGTTCCCACTAGTTCATATTTTTTCATTTGTATTTTTAGTGCCTTGTGTTTCAGCTTGCTTCAGTACTGCACAACTAAAATAACTGATTATTACTCATCTGCTGTCAATAAATGCATTTCATTGTTCAATAGAACCGTGTGCTTCCTGAATTTGGGGCTGTTACTGACAACACTTTCAATTCACTGTAGTTGACATTCATGTCCTCTTAAGGGGATATATCTTTAATCTTAAAATGTATAATTAAACTAAATATGAAACCATGGTCTTTCCTTGAACCTAACCAAGTACTATACTTTTTCAGCTGACCCACTATAAAATCTCTGAAGCACCCAAATGTAATTTCCATGAATGATTGTTTTACCCATATACAGTATGTGCTACAGCGCCTACTGTAAATCATACGGTGTGATATTTATACTAAATTTTATTCCTAAATGACAAAACTATTGGGAAATTCTTTTACATATTTTGTTCCTATTTCCAGTTGATTTTACAAATGACTTACGACTAATTAATGCCGTGATACTTAAGCAGTGTTTGTTGAAACTCACAGAACATAAATGCTGGTCGTGTGAGACCAAAATTCAACATTCAGTTGGCACAAAACATAATTTTCATATGAGTCTAGAGATTAACATTGAGATATAAACTTAATAATCACTTTATATAAAGTATAACCAATCAATACTGGCAATAAAGGTGCATATTTTGTTTTCTTAAATTGTGTTACCCACCACTACCTCCCTGACCTGCATGATTTCTTAAACTTTGTGGCATGTTTTTCCCGCCTAAACATCATGTGACAAAACCCACATGGGAAAGCAAAAGTCCAGAAAAACACACACCAGGGCACACATGTATGTGTACCCTGGTGTGTGTTTTGTAATGTAAAAACATACAGCAACATACAGTTGCTGTATGTTTTTACATTATTTTTAAGTTATACATTTTACATGTCCATGTATTTATTGCTTCTGCCCTAGAAGTGGGGGTGAATGGAAAGCTAAACAGAGGTGAATGAGCTGCATGTTTGCTTTCCCGTGTGAGTTCATGAGGCAGATAAGAAGTAAGCAGTCTCTGTGGAAATAGAAAACCCAGGGTCCGGTTTCCTGAAAACCACAAGCTCAACAGGAATACAACAGACAGTGAGAAGGAGAAACGGGAGGAAAAAGAGATGGTGCATACATTGAACTTTGAGTTGTTTGACTCCTTAAAATAAGATAAAGCAAACCTGATTCTCAACTTAATTAAACACAGAATATCTGATTAATCCTTTTCATTTTTGAGTGTGCTGTCAGCTCTCTGGCTGCTTCCTTAAGTGCAAATACAGATTCAAAATGTACATATTTAATAGTTTTTCCATCAGCTTACAGTGAATGCTAAAAATGGAAGACTATTACAGTATGTTTAAAGTTTGCAGTGTTGACATGCAAAGATGAAGGAAGCATTCAGATATTTTATTTATGGTTAAGAGAAAATATAGCTGGTACAGGAGATAGTCTTTTACTGTGATACTGCAGCTCTAAAAGCAACACTGTACAGTGTCTCTACTACTGCCATGTCTTATGGGAAAAAATGGCTTTTAGACTATTTCTACTGCCATTTAGTTTTAGGAAAGTAAATCTGATGGATGTTTCTACAAGTGAACCAAAGACAAATGCAAATGTACAACTAGTACCTGGGAGACGCAGCTTCCGCATATTTAGCCCAGAGGTAGTGAAAAATATGTATG
>NW_018128272.1:299478-317389 GCF_001952655.1 Monopterus albus | reverse complement strand
ACAGAAAACAGGCCCTATGTGACAAGAACCTGAATCTAAGAGCAAACAAATTCAAAATCTTTAATCACCAAATTGGGAGTTATAAATTCACTGTTTTTTAATAGGCTGTCAGTACAGCAGAGTTTAGCAGTGCAGTACTTCTGTATAATGCCATTTCATGTGGGGGCCCACATTTTGTGTATGACAGAGTGTCTGCAAAATGTCTGGATACCTGTATGTGTATTTTGTACACATGTGTCTACCACTACTGCACATCCCTCCCTGTACTCTTCATGCCTCCGTGTGTGTCTTTATATCTCTGTCTGTTTGTGTCTTTTACGTGTCTGTGAGCTGCTGCATTGGCTCATGCGTGTGGCCCTGCAGGCAATGGTGCACCCCCCCCCCCAATAGCCGTGAAGGACGGAAATGGCCTTTAATATACCTAGCCTTCTCCCCCAGTCCATATTAATGTTGTTCTATCAGACTTGAAGTCTCCCTCACCATACAAGGCCGCCAATGTTCCCAGGGCCTTGGGGTGCAATCAGTGGTGTAAAAACCAAGCAGTGCTCACTATAAGGGTGGGAATAAAAAAAAAATACACACTCTCTTACAAACGGCATGATCTTTTGCTGATCCCACCCCCCACCCCACCCAACTAAACAAATTGACTGCAAGCACCAAATTGTGCTAAGAGAAGGATGATAAAAAGGAGGCAGAGAAGTCGTGAGGGGAGGGAGGTTAAAGGTTGACTTATGACTGGACCAGCTGGGAAAAGACAGGCCTAAAAAGCCAATGGGGGTTGGGGGTGTGACGGAAAGAAAACTGGGTGTAAATGGACAAATATCACACATTGTTCTCTGTCAGTAACTTTTGCCAAGTTATCTTTGAGCATGGCACCTTACTTTCACCAGTTCTTTGCAGAGTCCCTTCCTGCTTAGTAGGTTTTGCCTGTGGACCTTTAGATTCTATAGTTTACAATAATAAATGTGGCAAATTTACAAATGAAATTCTTAGTTTCTTTTGTAGCGGTGGGCCCTTCATCTCAGACTGAGGCAGACAAATGCATCTTCTCATTTCTAGTTGCTGCTGCAGCTAATGAAACTAACATTAAGTCCATGATTCAGTTTTTAATTCTGATCTGAGTTGACTTTTTAATTCTTCCAGGTGACTTGTATTAAAACAAGCAGTATAATAAGGAAAAATGTAAGTGCAGGTGATTCATTTTAATATAACTCTTTGGCTGGTTTACATATGTGTGTGTATTTATAACAGTAAATCTTCACTTTTATCGTTACAAAAGAAGGACTAACTGATTAGCTTTGGTAAAAACATTGCCAAACAGTGGCTGGAGCTGCTAAAGTGTAAACATACCCAAATCCACTATAAAACAGAACAGAATTGCCAATGTTAGCCTAACTCTGATAGCTTCAGGACTAGTGTCCTAACAGTGAGAGAAAATAGCACAGTAGATGTGCTAGTTGCGAAGGAGGGTGTATTTTATTATGTAACCACACATACAAATGAAGTTAGTTTGTGGTATGCTACCTCTTGGCTTTGGAAGTAATTGTCACTTACTAATGTGGGTAGCAGTCTAGTTAGCCAGACATGCTAATGTTTACAGTTTATGTTACAGCAGGTAACCACACTGTTTAGATTTTTACTCATGTTTTTGGTTTTGGGAAGGCCTGGGTAAAAAAAAGTCAATAAAAGACAACAGTAGCTAAACTATGACTGGTCAATTGTTCAATTATCTTACCAGGAAGTCCCACTGAAATCAAGATATCCTTTTCAGGGGAGACCTGGCCAAGATAGCAGCCATACAAATATACAACCTATTAAAATTCAACACAATACATCATACAAAAAAAAAAAATCCATTCACAAGTTAAAAACAATGGAGTCTCAAGGAAAACAACAATGCTTCCTTCACCACATCCTTTATGATGTTCTTAAATTCTACAATACATTTGAATGTGTTCAAATAAATCATCTACAAGTTACTCCATAACCAAAGAGCATAGTGGAAAAATGCATTTTTTCCTGCATCTGTAAAAATATGACGTAATGTGAAGTAATTACCTGGAAGAGCATAGCTGGTAACCACCAGAGCTAAGACAGAAAAAGGTCCAACGATAAGATGGAAGTTCACCCAGTATCACTTTTTAGATAATAGATATTGATCTCAGCATTGGTTGGTTTACAAAACATTCTGGGCAAAGTAAATATGTAAATAAAATACTTTTTTCATTGACGAGGAACTAACAAGTACAGCTGTTACGCTTTCAGACTCTAAGGTTCGTAATCTCCAGCCTCCGTTTAATTTGCAATATTAATCAGTTGAGAAATAGGTGGAACTGAACTTCTCCATCACGGACTAGCCTGATTTACTATGGATCCCTGTCATGCTGTTTGATGCTTAAATTAAGGCAAAGCTAGGTTTTAAGATAGAAGGGTTCAAGCTTAAAAGTTTGAGGTATGTGGTAAAAGGTTTAAGGTAAAGTAATATTTGCAGTTGTGACTGAAGCGAAAAGATGGACCACTTTTAAATAGCCAGTGGAGAAAGAGTAAAGGCCAAAAACATTTAGAGAAAAAAAAAACTATTATCAGACAAAGAATGAAGAGTGGAGGAAAATGTACGTGGCCCAGAAATGCCTGCTCACACCACCACCTTTATTACTCCAGTGAGTCTGAAAAAAATAATGGAGAGAGAATGAGACTGAGAAATTGAAGAGAGAGAGAACTTCTGGAAGCTGACAAAAATAAACTCACTGGTCAGTGCAATTTGGCTAAATTACAGAAGAATGACAGAAAGGAGAAGAAGAAAAACATCACTTGGGAGGTCATTAGGTGGTGTTCAGTCAGCGCTGCAAGTCCAGAGGTGAATTAACATTGGATGGGGGTAGAGGTGGTCAAAGAAATGGAGAGAAAGGATTTGGTCATATGGGTAATCTTTGTGCAGATCTTGCCACTTACTTGGAAAGTCTATCCTAAGTGGAAGCTGGGAACACCAGTTCCGAGGGAAGTTTGTAGAAACATTCTGCTAATGTGTTTTTATTTGTGGTAGGGAGATCTTATCAATTTGCATGGCATAGACTGTTTGGACTGTTTAGAAATATCACTACATTTCACTCTATACTTCCAAGTTGAGCTTTTTCCCTGTCTCTTACTAAAGTTCAGTATTTACTCTTGTCCGGTCTCTTGCACTTTCTTTTTCTCTTCTTCTTGGTTGCACCTTGGCTCTGGCAATGCCTGCTACATACTGCTGCATGTGCCCTATAGTCCTATTGCGCAGCTTGTTCACAATCGCAGTAGGTGATTGTAGTAAGTTAATAAGTCTGAACTTTATGTCCAAACTCCCAAGGAAAGGTGGACAGAGTACTCTCAATTTGCAAGCAGAATGCCTCTGCTCTCAGCTCCAAAAACAACAGAGCAAATTTCCAACAGTGGAAATGCAGCTTTAATGTGCAGCGGGAACAGACTACTGTGGTCTAAGCAAGCTGGAGTAGCCTAGGCTAAGGAGTAGCCTGCTCACATCTCCAAAAATGTCGGAACAAATTCTAAATGGTCATTACTTGGATAGACTGACCACATAGTCACAATTTAAGTAGTTAATTTCTCTCCTGAAAACAATATCAAAACTCGGTCCAGGGATTTGTCTCTGCATGTGTGTAAGAATCATAGAATACTGAGCTTGTGGAAGGATCTGGTGCATAACGCAGCTCTCGAAAGAGGTGTCAGGGACACTCACCCAAAGTTGCATAATCTTACTTTAACTTTTGTAGGAGTGTGACTCTCTGTTAGGATGAATTGATTTCATGAGAGCTGCCCAAAACAACATTTAGGAGCACATAATATCACAGTCAGCAATTTAAATGTTTAATTTAACAAGGGTACTTATTTTAAACTGGTTGCTGCCGGTGGCTTCATCCTGTCCTATATATCCTGTCCTTATAGAGGAGCTGCTGGTCTCCAAGTCCACAAGAATTTAATCTATTTTCCTACACATAACTCATTAGATTCCACTGTTAACGACATGAGATTAGCAGTTGTTTTCATCTCATTTACAACAATTCAATACATTCAGCAATAACAAGCACAGTTTGGGTTTAGTGGATGAACGGGACATCTCAGCTGCAATACAATAATCTATGGCATGTTAAAGGACCCTTTGTCTCCCCCTAAAATTTCCTCTGAAACAATCATCTGGCAACCCTGGACCTGTGTCTGTTGTCTCCGATTAAGACTGACAACAATCCTGTGTTGTAAACCCTTCATACAGCCAATGTGTTTGACTTGACTCAGGCTTGATAAATCCTGACTCATACCATTAGCAGAGGCTATTTAAAACCAAGCACACCTCTCCCTGCAGCCTATCAGAACTCTGTTTCTTCTTTTTTTTGTATTCCCTAATTTTGTTCCTGCTCCATTCAATATTTGCCCTTCATGTTATTTTTCAGACTAGAACAGGCCTTCCCCTTTCCATTTTTGCTGCTGTGATTCCATCTTGTACACGTCAAACCGTCCAGCCAGGTGGTTCAATACATCAGCTTCCATCTGCCATCACTCCGCACCTCACCGCTGCTAATGTTGCTGTCTGGTTGTCATGGAAACCAGCACAGCAGGTTCCATCCAGCACCCGATTGCCGTAGCGGGGCTCAATGCACCGTGTGCCTGCGACGGCCAGGAGCCAGTGGTTTGTTATGGCGTGTCGCCACCCTTGGCGAACCACACAGCCTCCTGTTTGTTTGAACAAGGCCCCCAATGCCCAGCTGTTCTCTTGCCGTGGCAGAGAAAAATGAAATGTAAAAAGCTGTCAAAGCTCAGCTGTCACTGAGAGAAAATTGTAGGACAGAGAAGAGAAAGAGAATAAGCCCAAGACTGAAGCCATAAAGAGGGATTAAAGTAGAACAAAGGAAGAAAATAAGGACAAAAACTAACAGGGATGAAGAAGTGGAGATACAATGGACAAAGAAGGAGAGGAAGGAGGGGGTGAGGATGGACAGCCAGAGAGCTTTTTGCTGTACTGCAGAGGAGGAGGAGGATTGCGAATCTATGTCAGGAGGACAAGTTAGGTCTGTCACTATTGCAGCAGGGTGGGCCACTCCCGTTTCCATGACTAATTGAAATCTTCCACTGGCGTACTAAGGCCTCAATTCTTTCCGACGCCACCCGTCTCTCTTTTTCTGCCGCTCCTATTTTCTCCCTGTCTTCTTTCAATCACAACTTGTCTCCTTAAGCGTAAGAAGAAGGTAATATGCATGTGCATTTTTAGGTCTTCCAGTAACTTAAGCCAAATTTATACTGATTTTAAAATTTACATTTAAAGCAAACATTTTCAGTCTTGTAGTGGATGTTGCACACCAATTACCCCTTCATGGTCAACCAGTCAAATTCATGAAATGGGACAGATGTGAGGTCACTGACCTTTGTCCACCAAAATCTAATCAGTTCATCTTTGAGTCCAAATGAATGTTTGTGCCAAAATGAAGAAATTTACTCAAGGTGTTCCTGAGATATCAGGTTCACAAGAATGTGAGAAGTGGTCCCAGTGACCTTTGACTGCCAAAATCTAACTTGCTCAAGTCGCTCCTCACAGCCTCAATGTGGGATTTGCAGAAAAGTGCTAGATAAAGAGTGCAGTGATAATTTTAAGGTGAACTTCAAGGAAACCCAGGCCTCATAACAGGTTGGACAGCAAGCTGCAAGGACAGAAATAGCCCGCACAATTGTGGAAATATTACCTTTCATATGCTAAACCTTAAATAAATATGGTAGCAGTACAGGGGGGTTATTTGGTGCTGGATGTTTTTGACGGTAGTCATATCACATACATTCATAATGCGCCGTAGGAACCAAGAAAGGGGGTGGCCTAGGGGTAAGTCTTGGATGCTGATGAATGAGTTTCTCTTCCAACTAAGACCCAAGTCTCCAAACAGCATCAGTCATATTGTCAGAACACATCACCCATCAATCACACCTAACTCATCCTGTTAGAAAGACTAGGAAATCTGACAATATACACCTTAAGACCATACATACTGTATATACTGTCAGATTTCCATGTGTGGGGAATAGTATTGTCACGATAATAGAATTTCTAACTTTGAACCAATACCATTTTTGATACCACATAGAAAAACTGACACCTATCATGTTTTAGTTAAAAGACAGTAGTAGACAACCAATTAAAGCTTTTGTACTTTTTGTCTTTTTTTCCACATTAATGAAAACAATGTTCTTGTTGAGGTTGTACACATGTTCAAGAACCCTGGAGATTGTTACACATACTGAATGTTAAGCATACAAGCATTTTTTTTTTCTTTAACATGTATAAATGTATTTTATACAGTGCCACTGAAGCATGCTCTATATACAGACTGGTAGAAACTGGATTTCCAATCAACAGCAGATCAAATCCCATGCAGATCTCTTGTCCCATCCAATATTAACCATAGACTGTAACAAGATGCTCAGTGTGAGCAAGGGGCCACTTGTATGAGTGTGTTAGTGAGTTGAAGGGTGTGTGTGTCAACCTCACAGCTCCCTGGTACGACAATATATGCTAGTAAGCGGAAGAGAAGGGGTCCAGTAATGGGGTCAGTAGCCTATACAGACACCAAGGGGTCTATGTAACACACACTCTGCAGAACATAAGTCCGCGGGGGCACAGCTGGATCCTCAGACTGCTTGCTTGACTGACTAAGCCACACATTAATTACTTACCCTGCTGTGACCAGGGCTGTTGCATACAACATGCCAGCCCTAGTGTGAGTCGTATCAACTGCATATATTTTGCTCTGATTAATCACCTTTTAATCAGGTTATTGCTAAACCGAACACTTGCGTGTGTGAAGACCACTATGGTGGACCAGGTTGAGTTTCTTTAAGCAAGAACCCGCTCTTCATCTTTCTTGGGGTCAGCAGAGTGCTTGGAGGTTGAAACCAAAACACAGATGATTTCAGAGAAGGCACAAGAGCATGAAACATGATTAGGTTTCAATGTGTTACGAGCAAAAGCTACTATTTTATTACATTGCCTGATCAGATTTATAAATTGAATTAGGTGCTTTTTTGTCAATTCAGACAGGTTTTGATTTCATCTCAGAGGGGATGCAATATGTGTGTAGGTGTGAGATGTTGGAAAAATATGAAAGATGGGAATGTTTATGGGATGTTTAGCTACAGTATAGTACTTCCATATGGGTTTTTACAGTTGATTTGCTGTATGGGTGTGATGGGGGAGATATTTCTTACAGTCTATGTCAGATTCAGGCAACATCAACTTTTGTCATTTCTGAACATCTCACTTTTTTAGCCATGCCAGAGAACACTGAAAATTCATATCATGTCTCACCATCAAATCACACAGCTTTTTCTTTTCTGCTTCTGCAATGTTTCATAATAGGGTATATTTGGGAAAACAAAACGACACGACATGATGCATCACAGTGGATGATGGAGTTAGGAAGTTGTGAAATGGAAAAGGTTACCATGTTCTGTCTTGTCATCCTCAGTCACATATTTAACTGCAGGTGGCTAAGGCCTCATATCCTGGGTGTCAGTTTAGGCTAGGACTATGGGATTTATTTTTAGCTTTTAATTAACAGCAATAAGTTTTTGGGCTTCTCAACTTGAAACATTTATTTCTTTTATAAACCAAACAGAACTGAAAGGCACAAAAAGAAAATTTAGGAGCACAAATAGGGACATACAAACCAGGTAAAACAAGCTAGGATTTTAGATACAAGTCACATTTATTTGCATTTCATATTGTCTCATTTCATATTGAATGATGGTCATTTTGGGTTGCAATTCCACACATATTGGCATTTTTGTTGAAACAAAGTACTGCTGTACATGGCATCATGACACCAACAGGTCTTCAGTGACATTGTGAATAAGCAGCAGCTGTGACAAGAATCCTGCTTTTGGTTTTCACCCTGCATTTGTCTTACATCATTACTGTAGTGCCTTTTTATTAAGATAGATTTTGGTGTAATAGTTTATGCAACAGTTTATGCAAACCTATTGAACATTGCTGGTAGTTGTTTTTTACTCTTAACTTTGCTGGTCATTGCACACAACACACACATCTAAGCAAAAAATTTTTTTTCTTCTTGTGTTAATAAGTGTCTTTTATGTATTTTCCATGAAAATTACTGCGGTGGTCTTACAAGACCAGACATTTAGGCAACACTGTTTATATAATGGTACTAGTCTGAATTTAATGCTATTAGATTAACACCTCTAAACCTCATTTGCCCTAATAAGAGCACCATTATAAGATATCACTGAATTAAGTAAAGAAAATTTTGTAGATTCACTGTGAGAAGAATGGGCATCCCTCATGCTAACAGTGGCATTAGTTAAAGCTTCAATGGCCTAAAATCCATCACGAATTCAGCCTATGAGAGACCTGAGAAGACTTTTCTTCCTTCATATTACTGCTTTGTAAGTTGCCATTGCCACCACCTCTGTCTGAATGCAAAAGTCACTTTATGTCTAAAAAAGGCTTAATGTAAATACACATGTATTCATAGCCTTACATTTGTTTGGTATAACTTGCAGTTGGTTGTGGTAACCAATTAGTTTCTTTTGTAAAATTAGCTTATAGTTAAGTTACACCTAACTATTTCAAGTGATGAGAAAACAGTCTACAGCATTACTTTCTCCTGCTGGAGATGCACACAAACCTCCACCCTCTTTATCAGCACATAAAGGCAATGTCACTGCCACTTTAGTAGCAACATAAGTTTATGAAAAATGCACCAACTCACATGTACATTCACACTGAAATACATGTGGCAAACACTAATACACACGTCCAGGTGTGGCAGCCAGGGCCTCGCTCCTTGCAACCCCCTCTGCACTCTGATTGGTCAGCAATTGGTGTGTGTGTGTGTGTGTGTGTGTGTGTGTGTGTGAGAGAGAGAGAGAGCTGCCATAGCATGTGGCAGCACATGAGTTGTCATGACATGGTTTGCACATCTCGCTGTTCACATACTACACTATACCCTCCATATGAGAAATCTTTGGGGAGAGAGGCAGAGATGGTGAATTATATGTGTCACATTGGGTTTATGCAGAAGTGTATCATATTCTTGAACTATCTGGTGACCAGCAGGTGGAAGTTGTTTAGGTTAAGCATCTTTTTTGCCAGTACCTGAACAAACCAGACTATAAATGAGACTGTTAGGGCTACACTGTGTTATTTTTTGTCTTATTTTCCTAAGTTGCTCACTGCAAAGAAGTCCTGTGTCTACCTGCCTTGCCTGCATTGTAATGAGGTGAAATTATTCTCAGCCCTTACTGTTGATGACATCATTTATTCAGTCAGCATTGGGGATCTGGCACGATGTCTGGGAGATGCTAAACCTTTGCTAGCCTCACTGTTGCGCCTGTGTTTTTACTCAAAATATTTTTAAAAAGCAGAAATGGAGCTCAGCAATTAATTGCCATTTACATATTCGTGGTTACTGTGTCCAGATGGGATACAGAGGTGGAGCTAGGGCGGGGGCGCTGGCAAAGGAAATGAGCCGCCATTTCAGTCGCCACATTGATTATTTGTTTAGGTCATTAATAACTCACGAGGTGCTGTAATTCATTTTGAAATTAGCCAAATGAATGGAACTGCAGGGAGTTCTAGTGAGAGAGAGAGGGTGGAGGTGTTCCAACCATGGTTATGACACAGACGCAACCATTTATTTGCTGCGGTGACATTTACTGGTAAAGAGTCCCAATATTAGTCGTAGTTGGTTTGTTTTCAGGTGGCTAATGTGGTCACTTTGGGCCCAGGCTCCTTGGATAACCTGCATTAAACTGTGTCACCTGCTCCACAGAGGGAGAGAGAGGGGTAAGCTTGGGAAAAGTGAGACATGGATAATAAGTGCCTGGGGGGGAGGGGGCATCAGTTTTCTTTTAAACAACATGGTGGACAAGCATCACTGTATCATTGTGTCCTTTCCCCTGTGGTAACCTCCTGCTCAGTTATCGATGGGAGGTGACAGCAGGCTACTTCTTTTTCTTCTTTTTTTTTTTTGCTAGCGGGCTGTTCTATCTGCGTTTTATTTATTTATGGCAACAGGGTTATATTCAATTCCCAGAGTATCAACAGTGCATGTAAATAACCTAAACTCAATAAAACCCTAACAGGAGTGTGGCCAAAAGCTGAACTACTCTGTGCATGTACGGTAGAAACACAGAGAGAAACAACGATGTTGTCATCGAACATAGAGTCAATGAGAACCAGAATAAGGAGGAACAGGAGGAGGAGGAGGTGGTGAGCAAAACATGAAGTCACAGCTCTCACAGTAAGATCCCAGTTCTCTGCTCTAGGTTTGATTCCTGTGGGAGCAGAAGACAGCGACTCTCCGGCTCCCGTGCTGACTACCGTACCGGTGAGCATGATGTTCCACATGTGGCAGCGTCTACCAGCCGCCACTGCCACTGTCACTCAATGACACCAACGCTCACGAGGTGGACATACAGGGACACAGTCATGGCCAAGAGAAGCAACAGTGAAGGTGATGACAGCCAAAATGATAGTTTTCATTTGGGCTATACTGCTGTGAGGTGTGATTGTATTTTATTGGCAGGGTTAATATTCAGGATAGCGTAAGCATTTCCAAGCACCTCCATGCCTTCAACCCACAGAACAGCTTTGACTATGATCTCCTACTTGACAAGAGTTTGTCTTGAGTAGCCCCATCTGAGAGGATGATGTCATAGTTATAGCTGAGTGTTTGTGCTGGTAGTGTGGCGGCACATTCACTGATACTAGGATCAATATACTCATCTTTGCACACCATTTAATGGTATTTTCAACAGAAAGAACAAAATAAAAGTTGACTACAATGTTAGTCACAGGCAGGTAGCCCCATACAAGGACCTGAGGTGGTCATTGGAACCATCTTTTACTACTGAATTAGATTCAATCCAAAAATCAAGATGCCCCAAACAAATCAGTGCTGAAGAAGACAGATGAGAAAAACAAGCCTCTGTAAAAATTTTAATAAAGAAGGAAAGTCAAGATATTTATTTTGGTATTAATTTTCAGTAGACAGGGGAAGCTCTTAAGAAATACAGTATGAGCTGCCTAAAATGGATCTGGATGGAGAGCTAATCCATAAACACATACATGAAAAAACCCTAGCACATAACAATTAGGTTGGGATGGTAGAGGGAGTTACACAAGCAAAGAGTACCGGCATGAGCACATCAGCAGACTACAGCAATTGGGACATATTTAATGGCTGATACTTATATATATATATTTTTTTTAAATATGAATATGACTACAGTAGACCGTTGATAGCCACAGAGCTAAGTACCAGATCACGAGCAGGAGGGGGTTCAAGTGCACAGAGCAGTTGCCAGTGATTGGTTAAATGTTCATGCATCAAGCATTAGCATTAGCATTACAAGCACAGCGTGTAACCACACAGCGTGTGTGAAAGAGGAGCAGCACTTCCCTCCACTAAACAGAGAACAACAGAGAAAAAATACAGTAGGAAAACAAAGCAGGACGGTCCACATCAACACCAGAGGTTATGCTTGGTGATGGTTAACGGAACTATGAGGTATACTGCTCGTTATGTACCAATAGTGAAAATACAGCATATCACTATACTGGTAGTTGACCGATATGGGTTTTTCACCAATGCCAATCTTTAGAGGGCGTGGATGGTGATGGCCGATATATAATGCTGATATTGTGCTGTTTTATTTTCTTTTGCATCACATAAAATGCAATTTAATAATTACAAATGAGTGCTTAACCATCTTAAAATTTCTGGCTGGACTGCAGTGGAACCATGCCTGATCCATCCAGGTCCAAACATAGCCCCTGCTCTTACCGTGAATCCCCCACGATGACGCAGTGATTGCAGCATTGCCTTGTTAATGGTCCTAAACACTGTGTGTGCAAGCCCCCTGCACTGGTGTATATATCCACCAGGTGGAGCAGTGTTTGTTGTAGTTTACTGTCCAGAACTGCTGGTAGATGAATATAGTAGGATGACTGGACTGAGCTGAGGGGCTTGGTAGGCTATGGCTGCCTACATATTAATCAGCCATTATAACTTGACTAGCTCTGTCTGCAGGCTGCTTCCACTGTGTGTTACAGGCCTCAGATAACACAACCAAGTGCGTGTTGTTCTTTACTGGTTGTGGGTGCCAGTGGCTACTTCTGCCTGCTTCGTGTAACTGCTGTCACTGAGGGTCCCCAGTGACATTAGGAGGATTTCTGTGTGTGTTATACTATGTTTTAGCATTTTACCAAAGCATTTTAAACATTCTGATTATTTTATCACACCAATAAGAACAAGGAGCAAACATATCTAACAAAAAGATATGTTGCTTGAATTTTAGTTGCCATAAATCTAGCATTTAACAACTACTATCGGTCAGTCCCTACTGGGAGTAGCAGTAGTAGTGGCAGTCATGACATTCCACTTCCACAAAAGTACAGAAATTAAGTGCCTACTTGAGTGCAGCTCTGACTGAACTGTGGTTCAAGTGTGTTTAGAGCAAAATGAATGTAGCTGGCACAGAGAAACACCCACACACACACACACACACTGAGTCATCTCCAACTCTGTGGGGCTGTGCCGTTGCTCTTGGCCGACCACCAGGGAAGCTGGCTCGGTTAAAGCTACGAGACCCCAGCAACACACAGCCCTGACGTGACAGCAGGAGACTAGGCCCCTCCATCGCCCCATTTAGGTGACTGATAGCTGGGCAGATTTTCTTAAAACAGCCACCAATTATCAGATGCAATTAAGGCCCCCTTTGCACAATAACAACGCCTTTTCGAGTGTGCATATGTGGCCGAGTGTGTTCCACTGCTCCCTCAGCCAAATGACTTGTAGAACTGATGAAGAATGAATGTGAGCCTTGATGTTAAGTACATTTATAATGAAGTAAGGCAGGGCAGGCTCTAATTTAGGATTAGGGTTTGAAACAGTTCAGCAACTTTAAGCTTAATGCTAAATAGAAAAAAATATGTGTCTTTTTGGGTTGGAATAATGGCCCATGCAAAAAAACAAAAACAGATGCTATATTGCAGTTGGGGGAAGTTTACTTTACTCTCACCCTATGTACATTCATTCTATGAGAACCTGGGTTGACACTTGATATGCTCTGTTTTCAGCAATGGTGGATGAATTCCACTCATATTTCATCTATGTAGTCATTGATTCTTTTTGTTGATCAAAGCATATATTTCTGCTGTTGCCTCTTCTCTTCTATCATATAAAGATTTTTTTAATGGGTTTGCTGGCAAGCACTTTTTAGACTATATTAATTTAAAAAAAGTCACTTTGTCAGTTTTCTTGGAACCCGTCAATGTTTACATTAAGTTTTCTTACTAAAACACAGAGGGAGTATCCCTAAGGTATAACAAATGTGTTTAATGCATCTCCTTCTTGCTTTCTTCCAAACAGTTTCGAAGTTGTTTAAGTGTTTCAATATTAAATTGAGCACTGTTTACAATTACAGTACAAGCATGTTTACTTGCTAGCTGTCTTCTTGCTGGCACATTGCTATTCTTATTTGCATGTTAACTGCTCAATATCCTGCCAACATCCCTGCTGTAAATCTGCTATGTGCTATATGCATCTACTGCATGTCCGTCCGTCCTGGAAGGGGATCCCTCCTCAGTTGCTCTTTCTGAGGTTTTATCCATTTCTTATCCTGTTAAACAGTTTGTTTGGGGGACGTTTTTCTTTCACCTAACACATTTGTTTGTGAAATTTGGGGGACGTTTTTCTTTCACCTAACCTAACACATCTGTTTGTGAATAAACTCTCGATTTGCAGTAACCTTTGATAAATGAGTAAATGTACTTAGTTACTTTTTACCTCTGGTCCTTACTAAAGCAACAGCATGTGATACACTTACATTTATGTTCTCCCAACTTTTTCCAAACAGAATTTCCTATGCTTGCTGATTTACAAAGGTTTGAGAGGTTCCCATAAGGCCCTGAATGCCTACGTTCTCATTTCGAACTCATCTCATGGCCCTTCTCTCTGCTCCTTTCATCTCATTTCCACTTTTTACCTTGCTGCTAAGTCTTTACTCTGGGCTGGTGTAGCCTTGGTACAGCTCAGTTTAAATACATACCACAGGTAAAAACAGACACAAAGCAACAAAATAAATCACACTATCTTAATTTGAAATTTAATTTAATACATTTATTTTTGTCATGCTTACTGAGAATGGAAAGCTTGCAAGTAAAACTGAAGTGATGTTTAGCAACCACACTACTGTATACATGATAAAAGTGCCTGTGATCTCATACATGAGAATAAGCTGAATCTACTTTAACTTTATTTTGCTTTTACATTATTCCATAGAGTTGAAACTCGTCTCAAGAATAAACTAATCTTCTACAGTGGAAACACTCTTGGACAAACTCCAGCTTGTTGAATGAAACAGTTTGACTAAGCTCCACAAGAGGGGGCAAAACCCCCATGGGGAGTCACCTCACTGGGTTAGCAGCTACAGTGATACAAGCCTACAGAGTCAGTCTCCTGCTGTCGTTTCACTCACAACAATAATTCAGTTCACATGTGACTGATTCAATTGTACATTGTGGTTGGATAGGTTTATCATACAATCTCTATTTTTCTTTCTGCTTGTCATATCCCCACCCCCTCCCTTTAAGCCTATACCCCGACACACTTCGGCTGCACCCCCTCTCCTCTCCATCACTGGCTGGTGTGTGTTTCATCTAATTCTCTTTAATGAGGCTCATTTCACTGTCAGGAATGTATTGATGCTAATTAATTAATCTGCTCACCCATAGTAAAAAAAAAGTCTGTCATCCAGACCCTGCTTTAACAACATCGTATACAGTATCTCTTATGGTTGAGAAAATAAAGGCAGCTGTATAAAAGGCTACATTCAGCATCTGATTAACATGCAGCTGCAGGGATTGGGATGATCTGTTTGTGTTCAGGTCCTAATTAGAGTCCTGTGGTATAAGGAAGCCAACAAAAACATTAAAAATATGGGTACACTGCTAGAATTTAAATACATGTGAAACAGAGTTTATTTTGCATACAAGGAGCAAGATCCCTTTTGTACACAAGAACCAAATGCCAATCTATGAAAAAAAAAAAAATCTATAAAAGTACAGGACATATCCTGTACTTTTCTTACCCAACCCACGGACCATGTAGCAGAGTGGACATGATCTGGCTTTTTATCAAAGGCCGTGTAGGTCACTGATCAGATATCTGCCTCTCACATAGACATGTGAAATGTTCTCAGACACACAAGGCACACACACTACTGAAATTCATCTCATATTATATGTGATATAATTTTTAGTATAATGCTTTCTCAGTAGAGCATATGTGATTAATTTTGGAAAAGGTGTAGTTCTTTGTTTGTGTAGATCTTAAATCTCACGGGTTCAACCTCTGAATCAGCGGCAAACTTTTATTTGATTTTTTTTACTTTTTCATGTTTTTCTGTCAAATACCACAAAAAACTAAATCACTTTCACTGTCACTAGGTCACCACCATGTTTTCTAATGCTAAAACTGATACGTTTGTGGCATTGATCAACTTACTACAATACCATTGAGTATAGAAAAATGTTGAGTTTCAAAACATGCTTTTCTACATTTTTATTTACTAACGTTAATGTTAAAGGAACTTAGAAAAAGTATTGTTTAGGAACCAGTATCAAAGTCAAGGTACCACCTCAGTACCAGTGCTGAAAAGTTTGGAAATGTACTGGGCCCTGTGCATGTTTCAAAGCCGTTTGTGTACCCCGTTTGAATGAAATCACAGAAGTGTCTGCATTCTGTCTGTTAGTCCAACATGTATAATTGCCAATCCATTTATGTAGACGTGCACAACATGAATTAAGCATTTCGCCTTGCAACCATTAGCACCAAATACAACAAGCACTTAAGAATGCTAATCTACGTAACAAATTCTGTTTTTTTTTTTCAAAAAGAAGCTCATCATAATAGTGATTCTATGCTGCTAAATGCATCTCTGAAGATATGCAACAGTTGCTGGCTTACTTGATTATCAGTCACAGATTCAATTTCATTACCATGTACAAGGATATCCTGACACAGAGCGTATGGATCTACAGTACAGATGCTGAGGAAAATCCCCAACATTCTCAGTTCATATTAGCACAAACCTCAGAACATTAAATGCAAGTCAGTTTGATGCAATGATGAATGGGTCATGCTCTTACTTCCCCCCACTGTTTATTTTTGGTAATCAGGGTAGTCCAGCACTTCTCTGCAGTTCTCAACCTGACACATCTAAATAAAACCTGATGAAATGCTTTGCTCCATGACTGGTCACAAGATTTATACATGATTTGGGAAAAAAAAGAGAGTTATACGTAATATTCCATGTTAAGTGCTAATACAATCCATGTACACGAGGTTGCCTGGCTTAATTTCTTAGGAATAATTAAAGGTAACTCAAGGAGAACAAGGAGAGACTCTGTGTGTCTGTCAGAGTGGCTGAACAAATCCTTCCACACATTGTTCTTGTTTGCACAGACCTTAGCAATTTGTTTGACTCTATTGCTACTGAGGCAAAACATGCTCGCAGTCTCTGCATCTGTGCGTGCATATGCATGTGTGCACGTATGTTCGTGCATGTATCTGTGAATGTGTGTTTGGGTGGAGAGCACTCACTCCATACATCTCCTATGGTAAACCCTGGGAAAACTGATGTAGTTTGATTTGTGAGGGCCGGAAAAAGCACACACAGTAATGTTATTGCTGCATTCTGATTTCCGCTGCCTTCAAATCTTATGTAGATCCATTTCTTATTACTGCTTCTCATTTGTTTTCAGGTAGGATGGGGAGGATTGCATGCTCCTACAGAGCTCCAGACTCCAAACCTCTTGTGAGAGCACCGACTTATTGACAACATTTGACCTTTGTTGCTTTTTTGAAGGGATTTATATTCTTTTATCCTTTCAGGTTTCTCTCTAATGCCTAAGTCACGTCACTTGCCTGAGACTGCGAGACATTTCTTTCTTTTTCGTTACTTCTTTCTGCCAAGAAGTGACAACTGTAGCAAAAGGCCGGGGTGGCATGGATTCAGCGGTTTTAGTGGCACACAAGTTGTATTCAATTGGTGCCTGGCTTATGGACGGTGGCCCCGGCATGAGTCAGCAAAACCGGATGCAAGCACGCATGCACACTCACTGGCCTGCAACAGCGGCTAAATGAATGGCCAGTTATGTGCTCTGTTTCCTCAGCATATTTCCAACTTTCTTGCTCAAACAATGGTGGAGAGTTTTGGAAATGTACAGATTAACATTCTCTAAGAAGATGGAAGAAAAACTGGGAAAACGGACACTAATGAGGCTTAAATGATGACTAAAATGTCCTGCTGCTCACCTGAACACTATGTTGTGTGAACAGTTTGATGGAAACTGTAATAACAGGGGGCTTTGTGTGGCATTAGAGCATTCAGTATGTATTAGGAATGGTTTTTGCAAACAAATGACACCATCTTGGCAGAGAATCCTCAGTGCTACTCAAGCAAATATAAGAGAGGTGCTTACATCATGCATCTGTCAATCACCCTGAAAATAACTTAATTAGCAGAAGCTGACACAGAAAAAGGTACAAACTGTGACATCACTCCAACTGGATTCATCTCTCCATGGAAAAACAACTCTGATCCTTTGGCTTTATTTTTGAGAATCCATTGTACATTTGGTGTTTGAAGAGGACACAGAGGAAAATAAGACGAGCAGAGGCATGTAGACCTGTTTTTCCTGTGCGTCAATTGCTGTGCCTTGTCAGCAAAAGCACAAACATGACGCAATGCAGGTTGTTGCGTAAAAGAACAAAATGGCGCCACAAGGCGCTTCATCCCAACATAAACACAGTCAAGTCTCAGACTAATAGGGAACGCTCTGTGCAACACACACAAG
>NW_018128272.1:264227-299413 GCF_001952655.1 Monopterus albus | reverse complement strand
ATGAAAAAATCTGACAGTACAGGTCTGTTGGAATAAACCAAAATGCAATTGTATATTCCTTCAATTATTGTTTTCATCCACTGTTGCCACTGTGATTTCCATGCTTCATGCTCAGTGGTTGTAAACATCCCAGACTGTGGGATCTTGGACAGACAGGACAGCCTGGATATACACTGTATATATTATACTGTATGTTCTTTGCTCATTTATAATTATTCTATTGAGAAAGGTTCTGCATCAGAGGTCACCTATGTTACTTTTTGAGATTATTTTGATATATACTTTGCACGTGTCATTATACTGTATGCAAAGAGCTGCATTTTATTACTTTAATCCATGGCACCAAACACAACCAGCCCAATGAATTACATAATAAGTCAAATAAGTCAAGCAAATTCATATATATAACAAAACATATGAAGAAACCATGACGATCTCTGTTCAGTCTACATAATTAAAGAAAAAATCCTAGAACTCCTATATGATGAACTTTTCAATAAACAAAAACAAACATTATCAGGGCGTATAAAAAAGTTTGACTTAATAAATAAATCAAACTTCTAACCCTGGCACTGGCAGAGTCTTCACTCATTGCTAATGCCTGACACCAATCCTTAGTGGATCCTGCAATCCAGACCTGGATGAGAGTCAACAGCTTCCTGTAAGTGCTGTTGTTTTACCACAACAGCAATCACTGCTGTGAAACTTAAATCAAATCAAATCAAATTCCATAGGTTCCATAGGAGAGGAGCTTGATAGCTAAAGGCTCTGCCTCCCATTCTACTTCTGTGGACTCTAGGAACCACAAGTAAACCTGCACTCTGAGAGCGAAGTGCTCTGTTAGGATGATAAGGCTCTATGAGGTCTTTAAGATACAATGGAGCCTTGTCATTAAGGGCTTTGTATGTTAGGAGAAGGATTTTAAATTCTATTCTGAATTTTACAGGGAGCCAGTGGAGAGAAGCTAATATGGGAGAGATATGATCTCTCTTGCTAGTTCCTGTCAGTACTCTGGCTGCAGCATTTTGGATTAACTGGAGGCTTTTTAGGGAATTATTGGGACATCCTGATAGTAAAGAGTTACAATAGTCCAGCCTGGAAGTAACAAATGCATGGACCAGTTTTTCAGCATCACTTTGAGACAGGATGCTTCTGATTTTTGCAATATTGCGCAGGTGAAAGAAGGCAGATCTAGAGACTTGGTTTATGTGTGATTTAAAGGACATATTCTGGTCAAAGATGACTCCAAGGTTCCTCACAGTAGTACTGGAGGCGAGAGCTATGTCATCTAAAGTAACTATATGGTTAGATAGCAGATTTCTAAGGTTTTCAGGCCCAAGCACAATGACTTCAGTTTTGTCAGAGTTTAGAAGTAAGAAGTTGCAGGTCATCCAGGCTTTTATGTCTTTAAGTCTTTAAGTCACCAAATACCCACCATTAACATCTCTATTATACTTTCTTCCATTCTGTCCATCTCACTTTTTCCCCATTCACAGGAATCACAATTTCATAGCTGCACTAAATCATTCTTGTATTAGGGAATATGTATTGTTTGGAAATGGTAACCAATGATGGAAAGTGTGTATTGGCATTTAAGTGGCTGCAGTCAGCTACAGAACTTCACTGCAAGAGAACTTTGCATATTTTAAACATCTGCTACTTTTACTGGACAGGATTATTGGGTGAAGTGTTTACTCAGAAACAGTTTGATATTTCAGATACTTATAAGCACTTTTGACCCATTTTGATTAAAAAAAAACAACAATGAGGTAGATAAAGTAGAACTAGAACAATTCTAACATGAAAGCACCAAGGTGCACATGTGAGTCTATTTACCCACGTCTTTGTGCACACCTCTGTGCACTCTGATCTGCAAATGGAAGCGTTTACACTTTATCGCCTGCTTACTTTGACAACATGGTAATTTCAGTGGCCTAAGAAAATAACTGACCAATTGGCAATAATTGTTAGAGATGGCAGCCATGTTGGGTGAGGGGTTAAAGGGCACCAGTGACAGGGCTGCTAACCAGCTGTGAATGGGTCAAGAGGGATTAAATTTGAGGGATGGTCGGGAACAGTAATATTAGAAGGGTAAGCGTTGTTTAAAACAAGAATGATAAAGGTCTGAGGGAACATATGTTTTGGGTTCACAGTGTTATTTCTTTAATTGAAGAAAGGAGTACTGCACTGATCATCTAGCTATGGCTGGGTAGCATTCTAAAATTTTCATTTCTGGTTCCTAAATGATACTTTTCTTCAATACCAATTTTATAAAAGCATTTTTAACAAAAAATATAAATACTTTACACATTTTGGTACAGATCATAAATTTTATCTTTCAATTCCTTGCGATTTTTATGCACTCAGAACAGTTTCATAACATAAAAAGTAAACCTACGTATCTGCCACAACCTTAAGTTCTGTTAACATTAACATAAAAAAATAAAACTTTAGAGAAGCATTTTTTGATACTCAAGATTTTTCAATACTCCATGGGGTTGAAGTAATTCGATCAATGCCATTAAATTATTGAAGTTTGACACCCAGCACTACATCTAGTGTGAAAAACAATAAAATGATTAAAATCCAGATAAACCTTACACTTTTTAAAAGGTAGGATCTAAACCTTGTTTTAATCTTTCTGATAAACAAATACAGAGAGGCAAACAGCATTCTAAGGCAGAGAAGCACACAAGACAAGAAAAGAAACATTACACAATAGTAATCTAAAGCCCTGCTCATACTCCAGGACAGCTGTGGTCAGCTGCAACGTTGAATGCACTTCTATAGGGTTCTGCATACTGAACACATACTGCATATGTACACGTTCCACGTAGAAAACATAATGGTGACCTCCGGACATAAAGAAGAACAATGCTTTTGTTTGTTTTGTTTTGGTTGCCTACAATGGATATAACAAATACATCATGACATAAAATATGGTGCATGACACAAGCATAAACTTAACTTTTTTGGTGCATGTCTGCAAGGGTCTCAAATCCTGTGTGGTACACAGATGTCTGTGCCCAGGTTTGCACAGGCATTGAAGACCTGGGCAGATAGCATAATATATGGTGCATGGACCCACGTAGCCCCCTGCTAACAAGCAGATGCAGAAACTGCCTAAAGCAGTGCAGCAGGGCTGGATCACCCTCTGGGCTACATGGGAAGCTGGCCTGGGTCCACAATAACTCCACAAGCCCCGAAAGTTCCAGACTGTCATGATTCGGTGCCATTTGTTTCCTGTCGTGCTTTTATTTTGACATTACTCCCTGTTTTTGTTTCACCACAGTTTCAGACTTTTTACTTTAATTGTCACTCACATTAGTTTCACCTGCTCCTCATTGATCACACCTGTTTTTCACCCCATTATAAGCAGCCTTCCCCCACCAGTAACCTGCCAGATTGTTCTAGACTCCAGCTCTGACTCTCCAGCATTAATTCTTGCCTGACTTTCTAGTTTCTGACCCTGGATTGCTGTTTTTGACCACTGTATATTGCCTTGCCCTTCTAACTCGGACTGCTTCTCTATATATTGGCTTATCGGACTTCCCTTTTAGAAAATGCGTTTTGGATTCCTTGGATGTACAGTATATGTTTGCTGGTTCTGACCCTGGACTGTATAATTGACCTGTAAGTGCGTTTTGTGGTTAAACCGTGTCTTGTCTCGTATTTGTTCGTTGTCAGTGCTCTTATTAAAGAGATGGTGTTTCTTTACTTATCCTCGTCTGGCAGTTTAATTGAGTTCACCCACGACATTATCAGCAGCTTCACACTCCGATCCCCTGACACCAGACATGCTTTTGCTAATTTGATTAAAAGCTGTCTGGGAATATGCATCACTCAAGCACAGTACTGTATTACCTAAGTGATAGGGGCCTTGTGGGGCATGTTTTATTAGTTTTGTCTTTTGTCAAAACCAAGGTTTAGTTATTTTTGTTTAATGCATTTATACTGTATTTCTATATAAAATGATCTAGCAGATCTACCATGCCTTTTTTAAGTGATTTAAAAGTTAAACAAATTAATATGTTGTCAAGTAAAATGAATCTTGCCACAGACCAGCCTGTGTAGATGTGTGAAAAGGCATTACTTTTCAATGCGTTTACCTCTTAAGCTGTATGGGTTCAGCCCAATTTCAGTTGCCTCTAACTATTTATAGAATTGGGATGAATCACAGCCTGATCAGTTGTTCTTTTGAATTGCAGTGTGAGTAGGGTACCAGCCGCCAATTAATGACCCTAAATAACTGACAACCTGCCTCCCAATTTCTGGCATGTCAGAAATTTGGTTGGCTGTCTTGCAGCTGTGAGCAGGTCCACGGTTCACTGTGCTAGCGCCAGTACAAAGATGACAAAATGGCACAGATGAAATATCACAATTTGTGGACAGAATCAATTGAAACAAGGCCACAGACTGTATACTATTTGTTTATATACTGTCCGTGTACAAGGCCAGTTGAGCTCCGGCAGCACCACACTGTGCAACGTGTCATCAGAACAGTGTCATGATCCACAGCAACAGGAGAAATACTGGCAAGAGATTACTGCTGTTCCTCAGTTGTACTAAGTAACGTGGCTGAACATAACTGCCTTTCTTTTGGTTTACATCCACTTTTAGGATGCAACCATCTTGTTTGAATAAAACTTTATTGTCAGTGAACACAACCACTCTGGGGTTTTGTTCAAGCATTAGATTTGGTAGGCACAGTGGGACAAGCGAGGACGAGGAGTAAAAATCAATGTGACAACAAAACCACCCTGGAAAAGAAAACTCTGTCTGTTACTGTTTGAATGTCAGCCACTTCTGACCACCATGTGGTTAGAGGACTAATCCCACAAAGCGAAACACTGTAATCAGTGTTTCCATCAATGCGGAGGCTGAAATGAGTGTGAAGATGATTTTAGTGTCTCTTCAAATCTTGTATGGCTACAGTAGATTTGGAAGAAGTGTACCGTATAAACACAATGAGATTTACCACACATCAACATTCATGGGATTTCCAAGATGAAACAGAATCCCAGATTAACAGTATGGAAGAGCTGCTATTCATGAAGTGGCAGAAATTAAATTCTCTCCATTGCCAACAATGACCACTGAGCCTGTGAGGCTAGGCTCACTGTGAGCTGCAGAGTGTAATCAGGGTTTACATTTTCCTCTGGCAGTGGAGCACAGTCACAGACTGTGGCACCACAGCACGGTTGCTTCTCTGTCTGCTGCCGACTGCCCTGTGACAGCTAAATACCCAGGTCCATGTATTCCCATTAGTCTCCTTCTACTGGGCTGTCTTGATGCGGTTAAGCTGCTCGATTCCACATCATATCTGGGTGGTTGGACTGGTTCTCACAGCTCCCTGTTATGTGGCCGGCAATAAACAAACACCAACACAGGCTTAAAGTACAAACTGCTATGCATTGAATGAAAATTCCCACTTTCCTGTTCAATGTTGGGCATATATAATCAATCTGTAATATTAACAGCGTTCAATTATTTTGCTGCATTTAATGTTTTCATACTTTACTCTCAACTCTTGTGTTTTTTTATGTTCTAGATTTCCCCAAAATTACTATTCAGCACTCTCCAGACAGGTGTGATTTATTTTCCAATAATGTGGGTATAGAAGATGATCTCGCAGGCTCCTCTACAACAGACTTAAAGTAATTTATTTGTTGAATGTCAGTTCCCAATGGGAAAAGCAGAAAGAAGGCCTCTCCTTTGGATTTTGTGGACAAAATATGAAGTTGTGTTCACTGTGACTTCATGTTATCAAGAAGAACAAGAAAAATCCCTCTTTCAGCAATAGATCAGACCAGGAAATGCATACACTGTGTATCTGAAGTGCTAAAGTTGGCTACTGGACTTGAATGAGGTTTCACCTCTCATCTGAGAAGCTTCCTGGAGGTTCTCCTCAAGAACCTCAAGCAAGTGCAGTCAATGTTGACCCTCGAAAATGTCGCAACAAGAGGTAACATTTTTGCCGAGACAAGTTGGCCCCATCCCCCCACAATGGAGTCAGCATTTTTGCCTTTCTGGTTTCCTCACTCCAAAGTCTCTGTTTTTTTAATGGTTTTTGGTTAGACACCTGAAATAAGGTCTGCAAAAGGTCAGTATAGTTTCACATTGTTTTATGACATAAAATATGTCAATAAATACCCTACTCATGATTATTAATGCTTTTTAGTGTCTTTAAAAATGTAGTTGCTAACAAGTGGCTAAATGAGACTACAGAGGCTGTCTGGGATATTAAATGTCATCACTCCAAACACGGACACATCTATTCACTAGCTTGCCTTTAAGGCCTTGTGCTTTTGTGGTCAGTCCAGAGAATGAACAAGTATAGCTTAACAGAGAACAGGTGCCTGCTTTAAAGTTTATATTATTGCTACTTTAAGTATCCTCTAAGAATGGTGCACCATATAGATTACACCTTAGTAGCTACAATCATACAGTATTTGTTTACCTTGATCAAACTGCAATGTGGAGATGGTATATATAGTATACAGTGGATTTCTTCAAAATGTCCCTGTCTAGCCCTTACACCCTTCGTCTCAAAGCTTGTGAGTCCAAGCCCCGGGAAGGCAACTGGCCCAGAAGCAGCAGCCTCTTGACATTTGCTTCCCAGTGTGGGTGCCTTCAAAATTGGGTAGCTCCCAGAAAATTGGCCACTGTGGTTCCAAACCTTCAAGGTGCATGTCAGGAATTGTCCAGCAAAGGAACAAAGGAACTACTCCATCCTTCGTCTCTGAGACAGAAATAAGTGGTTTATGTTTCTGGGAGAGCAAAGAATAGAGGGAAATAGATAGAATTACTCTGGTGCTACATATCATGCCTGCTGGCCCTTGTGCCATAGATGTAGACGCTCGATAGTGGTTTAGTCTCGCTGTTTAGTCATGGCCTGACTCACCTTGCTGACAGAGAAATCATAAAGGGGCTCGGCTGCTGCTGTTGTCAGATTGGCTGGAAGCACCATGGTCATAAAGGCTGTAAAGTAACTGCTTCTGACATGTAATCCTAACTCTCAATTGGTCTCAATGCTCAACTATGAGACTACAAGTCTGGGAAAACATTAATTCAGTGTATCACTTGTACTCTGCCATGAGCTATTAGCTCTCTGGATGAGTTATGAGTCATATTGCCTGCTGCCTAGCCAAAGGTATGACAGCATCCATGGATTCGTTATGAAAAAGTTACCTACTCAGCAAAACGTTTACTAGAGTCAGCTTTTTATGTTGTAACATTTGAAGAAGTTGGAGAGAACAATCAGCCATTTTGATGTTGCTGTTGTTGTTGTTAACAGTGCTAGCATGTCTTAACAGAAAAACATGGTAAAAGCTGTGAAGGAAATCATATCTTACTGATCCCCTTTCCACACAGCAGTGCACCTCCATTACTCATCTATCTTAAAAATTACATCTAGTTTATCTTGTGGTAAATGAAGTGGCTATGTGTAAATAGATTACAGCGTGATCTAATACTCAAGTGTGCTCTTGGTTGAGTTTGCAATGCTACAAGACAAGTTGTACAAAGATAGAGAAAACTGGAATTCTATCCTACCCCAAATTTTACATTACAACTATGTTTGTTCTTGGGACTTAATCTCACCCAAAAGGTTTGCAATGTTTTGGAACAACCATGTACTGTCTACCAGTTGACCTGTTCTGTCGGACAGTGATGTTTTGTGCACTTGCATATGAATCCTATTTCTAGTTCTTTTCCAGCATTATGGAATCCTAGAGTCAATGGTATATTCTTCCTTGTGTAATCAAAGTACTGTGGTTCAGTACAACCTCATACTCAGTGCTGTTACCACTAATATTAGTCTTCAAGGAATTTTGGCATGTTCTCCTATACTAAATCACTGTGAGGAGGGCAGCGAGATGTCAGGAATGTTACACACTTTATGTATATGTTCAAATTTCATATTTACTACTGTCTCTTAAAGGCCCAGTTTTTGGCTGGTTTCGCGCCAGCTGTCACACTTTAATCCATGTGGGCTATTTTCCAATTGTGCATGTGCTGTAGTAGACAGTACACAGTCGACATGAACATTACTACACTAATTAAATGCCACAGTTTGGATTGTTGACAACAGCATCAGTTGGGACAGAAAGGGTTTGCTGTATACTGATTGAAGATTGTGCCTTTAAGAATGTCTTTTTAGGTTTTTCTTTTTTCCTCGAGGTAAGACTTCCTGGTAGTGATGTTTTTGCAGCTTTGTTTGGTTAAGTTTAGTATTTCCTCTATTATCCCTGATGCTTTCATATGAATTGTTCTTTTCAAACAGGACCTTCTTGACCCTTTGCACATTCTTGGCTTTTAGTATTTTGGGAATATATGCTTGTAAAATCAATATACATGTCTATATCACCGTCAGCACAATCTCTGTAATTATCTTCTACGTTACATTTACATATGAGACGGTTAAGTTTTGTGTTTCAAAGGTAAACTAACATGCCTAATACTTTCCATTTTATTTCCACATTTTTTAAAAATCTTTTCTCCTTTTTTCCCTCCTTAAATGTTGTTCTAATACTTTTGTTCACCTTACATAGAGCTCTTTGAATTACCTCTGTGTTTGAAAGATGCAGTTTAAATAAATATGAAAAATCTCCCAACGTGGCCTAATTGATGGAGTGCGGGTCCCCCAAGGTGGCCCAACATAAATATTAGGAGTAACAAGATGAATAAAGGTATGAGAAAGAATAATACTCATCTCATTTTTATTTGCTTCTTGTGAGACACAACGGTACTTCCACCTCTTTAGGCCAGTAACAGTCATTTACATTAGAAAATCCAAAACTGAAAAATCATTTTTTGGTTAAACTGCTCACAGCTCATGTCATGGGCTCACACTGATTTGTTTAAAGGACAAAGCATTCTGGATTAGAAAAAATCTGAAAAAATATTCTATTTAAAATGTTCAGCTCTAAAGAGAAGTCTAAGCAAAATACCAATACTGGCGTTCAACAACCCATATCAGCCAGGTGTATAATAGCAGAGAGACAGAACTCAGCTGAGCAGCTGACAGGTGTACAATAGGGAAACCAGAGAAGTTGCAGATGAGCACTGTAACTGCCATCTCACACGATAATAATCAATAGTTCATCATATATCACCCTCTGCTCTTGTGCCATGAAAAGTGCTCCTCCATCCTTCTTTTAATAAGCCTCCCTGTCAACGTTAACAACTGCTTTGGATGACAAAGTGAGTGCTAGAGACAGATGTAGGAAAATTAGGAGAGGGGTGAAAAAATAAAGTCCACTTCTCAAATTGACCCCTGGGGCTGAAGAGTACCTGAGCTAGCGGCACACTGCTTTGATATGCTTTACCCATGATGGGACAGAAAGCGAGCAAGACCCCACAGTTGGAAGGAAAATGTGTTTCCCAGAAGTGAGACATGCGGGGTGCTCCGCTGGAACAGCTGCTGGAAGCATCAGGAGATGCGAATGCTTACAGGGCTGCTTTGCGAAGTTGTCCCAATGGTACCATCAAATAAACCCCAACTCCCCCACAGTGTGCTACCTCGCTTTAGTTTACATCCAATCCAACATATTTGCTTTACTCCCCTCCTCCCTCTGCCTTTTCTCTCACTCAGTAACTATTAGTCTTCTTCCCCATTGTTTGCCAGTTCTCTCCTACAGCTCCTTTTCAGTGTCTGTCCCTCCCAGTGAACTTTGCCCTCCTTCCTTCTCTCAACCTTTTACTCCCATCCATCCACATCTCTTGTCTCCCTCTTGACCATACCTCCTGCTGTTTACACTCCCCATCTCCCTCCTACTCCTTCTCCACAGGGGTGAGGAGGAGAAGGAGGAGGTGGCGGCGGCCAGGGAAGTTTAATGCATCTACCATGACAGGACCTGGATCAGAAAATCTGGCTGTTAGCAATGACTTTTTCATGACTGCTGTTTAGTGGAGTCTGGGGACAACAGGACACATTTTGCTAAAAATCATATTTGTCACACTGACAAATTACACTGGGGAGAAGGATGGAGAAAGTGTGTGGGGGGACCATGAGAGATGTGGATGGAGAAACAGAGTTTCCTGGTGATACTCCACGCTTAAAGGTTTATGTTCCTTTCTACTAACACTAGCGCAGTATTTGAAATATTTGAGTTATATTAAACAATGTCCAATAATTACTTCTGACAGCTACAAAGTTAGATAGGATTAGTAGACTTTTTTTGTCTTCTTACCACAAGTTAGCTAAGAAGATTGACACCACACTGGCGACCTGTCCAGGGTGTACCCCGCCTCTTGCCCGCAGCTGGCTGGGATTGGCTCCAGCCCCCCGTGACCCCATTTGAGACTAAGCGGTATAGAAAATGGATGGATAGATGGATTGACACCACACATATGTGCGCTAAATATGAAACTACAGTCAGCAGCTCAGCTTAGCTAGTGTGGCTTAGCATAAGGACCAGAAGCAGGGAAACAACTCCCTGACACATTTCACATTCCTGTATCATCTTATTAGAATTATTGATACATTTTTTGCACATCATATTCAATGTTGTAACTGCTAATGAGGGAGCTAGTTTTAACTAGCCTATATGCAGTTAATTTGAAAAACTGCTGGGTAGCTTGTGGATTTTCCACTACAGATCAATGAGGTCTTATAATTATATAGTATTTTGTGTATTAATTCCATTCTGAAAAGTAACTAGTAACTAAAGTTAAAATAAATGCAGTGAAATAAAAACTACAATATTTGCATCTAAAATGTAGTGAAGTTTGAAGTACCAGAAAATGACACTACTCAAGTACAGATACCTCAAAATTGTACTTCAGTACAGTACTTCAGTAATCGTACTTACTTTCCACCACTGCAGATATGTGGTACTGCAAAAAAGCAAATCAGCATGTTTCCCAAAAATACACAAACTGTTGATCTATTCAATTGTTTACAATATTTGAAAAAAAAAAAAAAATCTATTAGCCAAAACAAAAATTCTCAGCTCTTAATCATTTTGAGCATTTCATTTTTGTCTTAAGATTCTGTCTTATCGACTTACACTGAACTATCCAGCTATAAACTGCATACTGAAAGATCTTACATTATAAAAACTAAAGTTTATTGCTCAAGCACTGAATGTCCTTGTAAAGTTACAAAATTTAAAGGTACTAGCACTTGCCAACTGAAATGGCAAGTAAATTTAATGTATTGTATTTCAACAGAAATGCTCTCTTGGGATTCTAACAAATTGCTCAGACAAACTCCTGCACCTATGAGCTCATTTCCACAACATCAGAGGACCTTAAAAATGTAGCTTTGATTGAAACAGTCATGTGCCCAGGCTTCTTCAAGAACAATATTTTTATTTTCCCCTTGCTGTAAAAGAAATACTTTAAATTCAGCCTTCACGGCCCATTGATGGGAACATTCTGTCTGTGTCTGTCTGCTGGCAAAGATTTGTGACATTCTCTTTCCTGGAGATGAAATTTACTTCAGCGAGGCAGATTTGGGTCAAAGAAAAAGAAAATCATTACTGTTCCTGTGCCTGCTCTTTGTCTAAAATTTCTTCTGTACACACATAATCATTATATTTCACAAGCCTAAATTCCTTTGTTAATATTCTCTGAACAGTCAGGCTTCTTCCTCTGGAACCTTTCTTTTGTTCAGCTGGATGACTGAAGGTGCCCCAACCATAACAGTAAACAACATTTGCTACCTTATATCCAGCCATTTTGTTCAAATTCTTATTTCTGCTTATGAATGTATGTTACATTCCAAAGAAGGTCAGAAAGAGAAATACTGACATATGTCCAAGAAATAAATTAAATGGAACAAACTAGTTGGTTTTCAGAAAACGAAATGACGACAGCCGATGGGTTAAAGATGTTGAAGTTTGGGGAATTCACTTTAAAAAACAAGTGATGCTTCAAAACAATCCTAAACAAGCCTGCAGTCTATGGGTATAATGGATAAAATAAATAAATACCTAAATTAAATTAAATTTAAAAATTCATCCAGACCAACTGAGATAAGCCATCATTGTAATTGATGTAATCTGAGCACCATACTGTGGTGACAGGATGGGTGATGCCATCAGGTTGGGTGGAGGTGTTCTTTTGTTTTTCTTGGCTTCTATGAAATTTCAGTGAATCAAACAGGGCTCTGACACAAGTTAGATCAGTTCTTGAGACACTATGAACATCTAATGACATCACACCTAAAACACCTGCCAGTCAGTTGCCACCACAAAACTCTTATTCACTACCTTCACCCACTAATATGCAGCCCAGTTGCCAAAAGCCTCTCTGGAGCTGTATATTTCAGATATCAGATGATCAGACTGCGGTATTGTCTGGAAGATCTGAGGATACTGTTTTTCAGTGACTGTCAAAATAAACTTCTTTTATAGGTTTATTTGAATTATTTCACCTTCCTTTGACAGTATAATTTAAAACTCAGGTAATTTGAAATAAACTGTATGCACCCTATGTTAAAGCAACGAGTCTTTCAGCCAAACATATGAAGATGTCATGACAGGTATGACATAATGGCCAAAGGGCAAATTCAGACATGAAGGGGTTGTCTGAATCAAAAGCTACAAAAGCTGCCTCCCTTTTGGTGAGTAGCTCAAGGGAATGATCTGTCTCTTTCCATCTAGTCAAGCACGTTCGGTTAAAACATCTTGACACATCCTTGGGCATGTGCACCAAAAACAACCTGAGCTGCACACGTCTGTAACTGTAAGTGCCAAATCAGCATACACAAGAAGACACGAATACAACATTTTTATTGGCATACAAGTGACTGAAATGTAATAGTGTGACTGACTCCATAAGCCTGTCGGTGTGCGCGAAGAACTGTGCAAATACGCTGATGTGCCAGGACCCCAGTACAGCAGTGAAGGTATGTGTAGTCTTTGGACAATCTTCGATAACAACCTGAAATGTATCCCCCCTTCCGTGTGCAAAATAACGTAGCCACTGCAGACTCAGCTTACTGGTGCATTTTATGAGCTGGGGTGAGCTTTTATTTCAAGTTGTGTGAAATGAAATCTACAGGAAAAAAAATTATTAGACTAATATTATTGAATAAAACAACTTTTTCTCTGCCAAACATGCTATGTCAAACAAGGCACTGGCCTGAGATGGGTGTTAGAGTGTGAAACTGAACGGGAGGTTGAGCAGTGATGGTGCTAACGATAGTCATTCAATCAGTTTGACTTTCGTTGAATATTGGCTCCAGTAAATTGGCCCCCGTGATCACAGCAATCTGTGCCATGCCAAAATTGGAGTTTGCTTTTATGATGCTGAAACATCAACAGCTTAAAGTATGTGTGCAAGTAAATGTATATGCATCCTTTACAAAGGGAATAAAAGTAGATCACTGTAAATAGACAGGGACCACATAAAACTGTTCCTGTGCCATGTTTCAGTCTGCTTCCTCCTCCTCTCTACAGAAAGCCTCATGTAAATCTATAGGCCTCAAGAGACAAAGAGGGAGTCGAGGAGGTCAGATGTAAATCAAAAGGCTCTGTAGACTTCCACTCAGCTTGCATAACTATGGAGTGCCTGAATCAAAGTCCATAGAAAAACTGTTGAACGAGTAAGACTGTGTTTGGACAGGCAATTTTCTGCAAATTTGGAAACAGCCTGATCCTTATCACAATGTCTGAATGGTCACAGCAATACATGGAGTCCTTTCATTCCAAACTAGATTAAAACACATTTAAGAGATTACTGAAAATGTGACTGAGAACCCTCATCAAACCTTAATGGTGCCCTAGTTTGGTTTAGTTTCAGGAATAAACATCAGTCTGAGTCAGCAGCACGCACCTGTCATGTGCACTGTGGGGTCAACTTTTAATCCCATTTTAAAGTTTAGAAAAGCAGCTCTGCTTCGCTCTATTTCTTCTTTGTTTTGCTGTTTGTGCAAAACCTGTTTATTTTGCAGTTGCACCCAGTGCGAACTTGAAAAAAAAAAAAAGCAGTCACCTTAAATAAATTTGGTCACTCAATGTGACTGATCACTGGCAGTCTGGAGCTCTGCACTGTACATGTATTGTTTTATATGCCTCTCTGCATACATCAATGTATATTAGCTATAAATGAGGACAATCACAAGAGAATCCTCTGACTTTTAATGTTCATATCCATCTTTAGATGTAGTAACATCATTAGGCTGACACAGCTCCCCTAGAGAGGCTGCTTCCCTCCTGCAGACATCCTGTTGACAAAGAAACAATACTTGAGTTTCACATTTCCATTTAAGGCAATTAGCTGATGTTTTTTATTTGCAGTGACTTATATTAAAGAGCAAAGTCAAATACAGAGATTTAGTTCAAGGACTCTACAAGGAAGCATCTATGAAGTCGGTTTTTGTTTTGTGATGTGTATTAAACCATCTGAAATTGTACTTAAACCCTCATGGGAACTTCTCCACTGAGATGTGTGGTCAATTTGCAGTGTATGATTGAAGTTCACAAATTTAACATTCCACCCGTAGCCTGTGTTGTAAATGTATGTTCTACAAGTGTCTCCAGGGTCTACATAGACATGTGTGTAAAATGGTTTTTGGAAAAATGTGTAGGTAGCATAATGACCTTTAACCTTTGCATACAAAAAAAAAGAAACCTTCAGACTGGAGGAAGGAGAACCTTGATGCATTCCAAATTCCTCCAATTTCTAGCAACATTTTCACTCAGTGTTTGTAATAGATGTGTTACAAACACACTCACTCACCACAAGTTCTCAAGAAGGTCAAATTGGCCATGCAACCAACACATTTAACTTGTTCCGTGGACGCCTGAGCACACATCTGCTAGAGATTCAAGTAAACACCTTCCACCACAAGTGTTTTTGCAGCACCAGGAATTGCTGAAGGACACCTACACAGGTCTGCTGTTCTCTGTGATGATTAAACACAGGGGGAAATATTTGCTTAGACACGCCAAATATTTGTTCATTGGGCTTTACCGACCACTAAGCTCTTAAAATATGCAATAATTGGTACTATGGCACAGGAGGTCTTAAACGTCTGATCATTTTAAATGATGATTGCTAGCTGTTAGGTTTGGTACAAATTTAATCTGTACACAGTAAATAAAGTGAGACAAGAAATTCCATCTGTTAAATTTATGTTCATATAGTTTCAGAATGACTTGAGATCAGCCACGTTAGTTTTAAAGGTACAAGTGGTGTTAGGATGGCTTCTTTCCATGGGAGGCCTTTGTAGATAAACCTGAAGATTAAGTGAAAATATGAGCAATACTCAAAGCTGTCTCTTTACAGAAGTAAATGCAAGACAATGTAAATGTTGCCAAGTAGCAGCCAATCAAAAGTAATGATTACGTGATGTTGGTCAATGCTTAAACACTGTAGCACAAATGCAGTAAATTTATAAAGTGAGGGAAATATTAGATTAATTTCCAATACAGCACAATGTCAAGGTAGTGTTTATCATTGAAGGGGAGCTTCAATGATTCTACACGTCAGCTTGGCCCTGAGACTCACAGGTCACAATCCTGCACCAGGTCAGGCACCCATGGGTGAATTAAGGGGTAAAAACTATTTAGATTAATTTACAGTTAGGGTATCGCATGATTAGATGGGGAGGAGCGGAGCAGAGGCACCGGCGCTTGGTTAGCAAGGGTAGGCTAACCCTCTCGGCTACACTGTTTGCAAATGTCTAATTTCTGGATAATAAGATCGATGAACTCCGTGCTCAAAATTCCACGCAGAGGGACATACAGGACTGCTCCTTGCTGTGTTTTTGTGAGACATGGCTGGGTGTAGGGACACCCAACGAGGCAATTACTCTGGACGGCTACTCTGTGTTCAGACACGACCAAAGTGCCACAGAAAGTGGCAAGATTCGTGGAGGAGGAACATCTGCCTTTGTCAAACAGTCCTAGTGCACCGACAGTAAGATTATCTTCAAATTTTGTTGTTTGTGGAATATTTAACATTGAAACTAAGGCCATTTTATTTGCCCAGAGAAATGCAATGCATTATCGTAAGTGTAGTGTACGTACCCCCCTCAGCCAGGGAGGGCGCTGCACTCAAAGAGCTGCACAACATGATCAGTGAGCATGAAACCACATATCCTGATGCTGCTATTATTGTTCTGGGGGATTTCAATAACTGCAATCTCAGGAAAAGCATGCCTAAACTATATCAGTCTCTGACATTTGCCACTAGAGGAAACAAAACACTGGACCACTGTTACAGTAATATTAGAAACGCTTTCTCAGCAGAACCAAAGTCTCATTTTGGTAGATCTGACCACTTAGCAACCCGGCTCAGGCCGGTTTACACCAAATGGCTCAAGGTGAAACCAGCCACAGTGAGAACTGTTAACACCTGGACTGACTGTGCACAGGGTAGTCTGCAGGGCTGTCTAGAGGCCACAGATTGGAACATCTTCCAAGGGGCCACAGACAATATCCATGAATATGCAAAGACTGTGAGCGATTACATCAGCTGGTGCACATCATATGTGCCCCACCTAGAACTGTACGTGGTTTTCCCCAACCAAAAACCCTGGTTCAATACGGACATTAAACAGAAATTCAGGAAAAGGCGGGAAGCTTTCAAGGCAGGGGACCAAGCAGAGTACAGGAGAACCCAGTACAAGCTACAGAAGTCCATCAGAGCTGCAAAGAGGGCATACTTCCAAAAACTCTAGAGCTGTTACCTGAATAACAACATGCGTAGCATGTGGCAGGGAATCCAGGCAGTCACAAACTACAGGAACAAATCAACGATCACAGTCTCCCATGGCGTCACCCTCCCAGACAGCCTTAATAACTTCTACATGAGGTTTGACAGGCTGAACACGGATACCCCTCAAAATCCCTCTGCGACCCGGGGGGACACTACTTATCAGGTAACACGCACACAGGTTCTGAAGGCACTGACACAGGTGAATCTCCATAAGGCTGCAGGACCAGATGGTGTGTCCTCCCCCCCCAGAGTTCTGAAAACCTGCAGAGATCAACTAGCTAGTGTGTATACAGACATCTTCAACCTGTCTTTAACCCAAGCAGTAGTCCCTTGCATTTTCAAAAACTCCATTATCATACCGGTCCCTAAGACATCAGACACATCCACTCTGAATGACTTCAGGCCTCACGTCAGTCACCATGAAGTGCTTAGAGAAACTCGTCCTCACACATGTTAACCACATGGTCGTGGGCACTGTAGACCCCCTCCAGTTTGCCTACTATCCCAACAGATCAGTGGACGACGCGATGGCTCTGGCTTTATTCCATACTCTGAAACACCTGGATAACAGCAGTACATATGCTAGGATGCTCTTCCTGGATTACAGTTCTGCATTCAACACCATATGCCTGGGCAGGCTGATTGGTAAGATGACAGACCTCAGTGTACCAACTCCTACCTGGATTCTGGACTTCCTGGCCGAAGGACCAAAGGTGGTCAGAAGGGCAGGGCGGGTGTCTGCTGAGCTCACAATCAGCACAGGCTCACTGCAGGGCTGCTGTCTCAGCCCCAGACTCTTCACTCTGTACACCCACGACTGTGTCTCCAACCATGACAACACCATCATCATTAAATATGCTGATGACACCACCATTCTGGGCCTCATCAAGGGGGGAGACGAGTCGGGTTACAGAAGCTTGGTGAACAACATTCTTGTTTATGGAGAGGAGAATGACCTCATCCTTAAAATTAAACAAGACAAAAGAAATAATAGTAAACTTCAGGAAGAACCCCTCCCCTCTGCTGCCTCTGACCATCAAAGAGACTGAGGTGGAGAGGGCTGACAGCCACAAGTTCCTGGGCCTACAGGTGACATCTGACCTGAGCTGGTCACTGAACACAGCTGCCACAGTGAAGAAAGCCCAGCAGCAGCTATACTTCATTAGGTGGCTCAGAAAAGCTGGGCTGAACCATTGTCCTCTCACACAGGTTTATAGAGGACTGGTAGAGAGCATCCTCACTACTGGCATCACCAGTTAACACCACACAGGCAGAGAGGGAGGCTCTTCAAAGTGTCATAACGACTACAGAGAGGATAATTGGGACTGCCTGCCTGCTATACACACAGCGCTGTCACAAAAGAGCAGAGAACATAATCAGAGACCCACTTCACCCAGCTCACTGTCTGCTCAGACACAAAAACTGCACCCACAACCTCAGGCACAGCAGAGTGGACAATGTCATCACACGCACAACAAAATTTTATAACATCTTTTTTCCTGCCGCAGTAAGACTGATGGCAAATACAAAATGTGAAAAACCTGTGCAATAACCCCTGATGATCCTACTAAGTAGAAGACGATATACAATTATACTAGGTGCAATATCATGTGCAATATTTGAAACTCCCCATTTTACCTGCTACCTTATTCCTGTATCCACAATTTTATCAACTATTTTGTATTTTTGGGTATTCTTATGTTTAGACTAGGTGTTCATTCTTTTGGCTTTAAACTCTTTACTTGACTCTCGGGGAGCCCTGCACAAGAATTCCTATATGCCTAGACTGTTTATGCATAAATGGCAAATAACTAAAACTTGAATCTTGAATTTTGAATTACCTCAAAATCAGTTATCTCTGAGTCACTGCATTATAGGTGCTTTGCACATCTGAATGGGACAGTACATTATACAAAACAGCAGAAGATAGTCTCATTCCAGTCACAATCTGATCAGTTTCAAAGTGAGTGACTGTGCAGTCTATGTGTGTTCAATCATGGGTCAGGGGAGTTCAATTAATGGGGCGTGGTAGGTCTGGATTTGATTTACCAATAATTACAGGTAATGAGGCATTATCTGGTATCAGGCATCGCAGGTGCAGGTTTGCAAAATTGGACCCAAAATTACATACAACATACACTAACAACATACAACATCTGAATGTCTAATTGAACTGCTATCTCCATTTGAGTTGCATTGTGAGTAATATAGGAACTAGGTTTTCACAAAAAAGAAGGATATGTGGGATATAAAAAAAAAAGATGTTTCTGGTTTTGCTGTGTCAATGTTGACCTTTTGTTTTTTGCCAAAAATATTGGCCCCCGTTCATTTCTGTCAGATAACGCACCACTTCTCCCAGAAAATGGTTGCAATCACAAATACTTGGGTATTGTCATGTTTCTCTTTTGTCTGCATTTGAAAAACAATAAAGCTGAGAAAAAAGCCTAATCTGATCCATTCCACACAGAACTGTGTGTAATAATGTCAAGACGTTTACAGCCCATGGCACTGTAGCTTATCTACCTGGATGTAAGAAAATAATAGATGACAGATTGCAAAGGACTGTTCGAATGGTGGAGAAAGAACCTCAATCAACTTCCAAATAAATTCAAGCTGACCTGCAGGCGCAGGGTGCAACACTGTCAGCTCGCACTATCCGTCAACCAAGAATTTGTGATTGCAACAATTTTCTGGGATAAGTGGTGCATTATGTGACAGAAATGCAGGGGTGCCAATATTTTTGGCCATGACTTCAAATTAGTGTGGTACTGTCTTAACACAGACACTGTGATCATGAATACTGGTCACACTAGACCAAGTATGGTTGTAATAGCAAATTACCTCAGTGCATTGAACTGAGCATTATAAGGTGTTTTATTATTTATGAATTTAACTTTGATTGTAAGAGGAAGAAATGTATTATTTCTTCTTACATACTGTAGCTATGTAGCCACACTTGAAAATTATTTTTAATGCAGGTCACAATAATGTATGGCACAACATGTTTGCTGCAACTTTAAAACAGTTCTTGCCATGTGAAATACCAGTACACCAGATCTAAGATATGCACAAAATGTTTTGCTGACAACACTGCTCCTCACTTACAGGGACACCCTTGAACCTCCTTAACAGGGGCGGATCTTGAAAATTTCGAACGAAGTGGCCAGGCTGGGGCACAGACTCAGAAAGGGGTGGCACATTTGAAATACATGTATAAAGTAAATTAAACCTATTTAAACTATTAGTAACATGCATATGGCACACTACAAACGACCCCAGTTTGGGAGCTTTTGCCCTTGTGTTTTGGCATTTTATGGTTAGTTGGGAACATTTGCACAACAATCTTCCCTAAAAACATTTGACTTATTTTAAGTGTATTTATCTAGTTAATAACCCTTTAAAATACAACCACAGTGCTGGGTTTTACAAGCTTGCCTAATCATGCAGATGGAGTGATCAGCTGTAATCAGGACACTAAATCATTTCATGTTTGGCTGCTGTGCAAAGCATAGAGGTTAGCAGAGAAGGTGCATTCAGAAAGCTGCATTGTGAATATTAAGATTTCCATGACTTTTGAAAGGAAATATTCCAGTTCTTCTTGTTCATGACGAGTGAAGCAGTGATCTGGGAACCATGACGCAAACATATACAGTCTATAACTTAAACCCAGCAACTCTCTGCACCATCACAAAGCATTTTCCTTCACTCTGAAAATGAGATGGAATCATTTGGAATGTGTTACGAGTGCTGATGAGTTTACCTGCATGAGTTTACGTCAACATAATTTATCTCGTCTAAACCCTTGTGTTGTTAGAAACTGCTTGGACAAATTGACTTTGATGGGTTTCCTGCATTTCTGTGTGTTTCTTTCAAACAGACACTGTGTGTGTGTGTGTGAGTGAGAAGGAGAAACAGAGAAGACCAACACTGAGACTGCTGCCTATGAACCCAGGTTGTCCATCATGGTAGGACTGAATATAGCAGTGGTCACTCCTGACGGGTCTACAATCTTAGATTTTCCAGTTTATTTGAGATGAAGAGGGATCACAGGAGGTGTTAGCCTGCTTGGTTACTAGGGGTGGCAAAAACCAGAGTTATCGGCACTGAAAGACTCATCCATCTTCTGGCCACTCCAGTCACGAAAAGCAAACACACAGAAGAAGTCGTCCATACAGCATCCAGCTCTCACTCTCTTGGCCAAACACACACAACAGCGATAACAAGATGCTTAGGGGGCTAGGGAAGGCTGGGAGTTACCCACAGGCCTGAAATGTAATAAATCCTGCTTGCTGAATAAAAATAATTATGAGCAGAGATTCAAACGCTACCCTTGGTAATATTATTCCTGATTTTTTTTGTGGATTTCTAAAGATGTAAGTCACATACACTAGCGTTCAAAACTCTGGGGTTACCTCCTATTTTGCATTTTGACATTTAAGCAGTTTGAGGCCAGTTAAATAATGTTACACATGACAATAGCTTGCGAAGTAAAACTAAACAGGTTTAGAAAAGCTGTGAGATCAGAGGGATAAAAACAGACTCTGTCCTCTTTACACATGTGAGGCAGCACAGCCCACTGGCTGTTCTTCTCACCTCTGCCTCCACTAACCACATCGGTTCGGACCCCAGGCTCTGACACCTGGTTACGTTCATACCATCATCACTGTCAATTACACTAATAACACCTGGAAAGACAAAGACGACCACAAACTAATGAAAAGTAGTTTATATGTATAAAAAATCAACAGAACTCCAACTCGAGTCCTTAAATCTGGACTCAGGCACTGACTGCACTTTTTGTTAGCTTTGTTGTTATAGGCCATAATAATTTGGCACAAGATCAGACTGACACTGATATTCACACAGTTCACTTCTAAGGAGAGTGCATGTGTATATGTTAATGAGTGCATTTGATTGGCTACATGTCACACACAATAAGTAAACTCCTTTTTAAATGGTGAGAGCTATGTCAAGTTGTGTTTAATGTAGACCTTGATGACTTGGACTTGGGCAACGGGGACTCGACTTGGACTCAACCACCACTATTCTTTGGTGACTCAGAATTGACTCTGACTCGAGACTCGACTTGGACTCAAGTTTTAGTGACTTGACTACAACACCGGGTGTAAATGTAACCAACACTCGGAACCAAGAAACGTACAAGGTTGGTGGTCTTGTAAAAAAATGTACTTCCTCTACATTTACCTCACAGTTGTTAGAAGCTTCAAGATTAAACCACCCAACAATATATAAAGCTGTATAACTAGGCTCCACTGTGACCAGCTAGATCACAATGCTGCTTTCATATTAATGCATCTATAAAAATTCAGTATATATCACTATCAGTATAAATACACAGAATATAAATGGGGGCAATTCTACTGCCTTTGCTAATACATCTGTGCATTTACTTTTACTTGTAATGGAGCCTTAGATATTAATACTTTCACTTAACAATCTCACTAAGACTTCCATCATTGTCAGTTTCTGTCCAACAGTTATATTATAAATGTAAAAGTTTAGTAAATAACGTTCACATCACTACACTTTAAACAAGTTATCTACAGAAATGTTTTGTCTAAATTTAATGTTCTGTCATTTTTTTGTTAACGCAGTGAGTCTTAAGGCATTCTGCCAATTTTCTGAAGCATCAATCATTACTAATGTGTTGTAATCTTAAAAACACAATGAAATCTATTGTATTTAATTTCATAAAGGCATTTCATAGCCCAGCGGGTGAATGATGGCCTCAGGAGAAAAAGGAGGTCATTCAGCTGCTGCAGTTCACTGCCTGAAGTTGCACAGTTCCTCCACGCTTCACAGACTCAGACAGATCCACTCATCGAAGAACGTGCCATTTTTCTTAACAGCGGCTGCCCCATATCAGGACCCACAGCAATGATTCCGACCGACGATGATAATTTAAGCACCGTCTTTCAGCTGAGCGGACCACTGGGGAGGCATGCAGCCGTCCAGACCAATATGCAAGGGAGTATTTGAGCAGCAAGGTTTAAGAGCCATAACTATGATATATGCCACTGGGGATTGTTTTAATGGCTCTCCGCAGTGTGGCAGGGTTTCAAGGTTCAAGACGCTGTATTATGCTGACCAGAAGAATGACTTTAAGCAATAATTTGCACCTTTTTTCATGAATAAATGCCAGTTTCTCCCTGTTGCCATCTAATAAAACCAGCTTGTAAAACCTTTCCAGTTGCTTTAATAATCCCTCTAAACTGATCCAAATTACACATGAAGGGATGAAACAAACTAATTGCTCAAGAAAACAGTTCTTGGTATTCAGCCTCTCTGCCATCAATGGAAAAGTCAACTTTATTCATAGGCCGTAAGCCGATATCGTCTGAGGTCAGTTTTTTTCTAAAGAGGCATTTCCCGGTGCCATTGTTGTTATTGCTATATTTAGCAGCACAGGGAGAGAGGACACATGTACCACTCATGAAGGGGCATACAGGGCCTCTATATAACTAGCCACAGTCACAACAGGCCAGTGTGCTGCTGCTGCACAGAGGACTCTGTGTCCTACGGACACCATTACCATGCAGGACAGCAGGTCACCACCAACTGCGGTGAAGTGCTGAGGAACCCCTGCCTACGATAGGTGCCAATATCTAGCAAACCGTAGACCGTGTATCTAATGATGCAAAGAGGCAACTAGCAAATCATGTACTGTAGCTATCATTATTACAGCATACAGTATAACGGCTGCATTTGGTTGACATGATGGGACTGTAAGATCAGAAACTACTACGGGGTTTGATTATGGATCCCACAAACTGCTCCTTGAGGTAACCTGATTATTTACCAATTAGTTTGGTGCAGTGCCCCTGTAAAGAACAAGTGTAGGGCCCTGTGGTGGCCTTTACATTTTCCCCAATGCAGATGCCCTGCCCTACAGAGAGGATCCATGATAAAATCTGATTCTAATACCTAACTTTTTTCAAGTGATGTTATGCTTACAGTAAATGTTGTACAGTGCATTCATAACAAACATGTTCAATTAAATCATCTTCAACAAAGTGACATACAACAAATTTGGGGCAGCAAATAAATGCTTGTTTGTTTTAGTTAATCTATGATTTATCAATGTCAATAGGCAACTTTCCAGTGGACAAATTAAAACAGCTGACCACTCAGAGCTTTGTAGGCAGGATTAAGAATGTGGACTTGTAGTGGACTAGCTACACAGCTACAGTACCATACATTTATTAATTAAAGAGAGCAAAGTAATTGGATTAGATTAACACATCTGAGTCAGTTAAGTCAATCCAGAGAAAAAACACCTTTATGTGATAATTATTAGGTCAATTGCACTTAGCAACTGCTACCACAGCCTTCATGTCAGTTGAGTAAATACATCCCCCACTCCAGAATGATATGGGCAAAACAATAACCCACACCCCAACAAGAAATTAATAAACACACACGATGTCCAACTGAATAAATGAATTGAAATAAAATGGCAACTCAGTGTGATTATCAGATTAGGTTCAACTGACTTTGCAGGCTAATTCTGGTTTGGGGAAAGTGGAAGTCGTTCCCGAGGTGCTTCTGAGCAAGGCTTTCAACTTCTGCTTCAGTGGAGCTGCTCAGTGACCTGAACTGTGTGTTTCAGTAAAAGAAAAAAAAAAAAAAAAGAACAGAGCTTTGCTTCTAATAAAAACTTCCCACAATAAATCCATCCATCTATGCTGAAGCCAATCCCAGCTGGCACTGGGTGAATGGAGGGGCACAATACACCTTGGAGAGGAGAGGTCGCCAGTCTATCACAGGGGTGACACATAGAGGCAGACAACCACTCACACTCACATTCACATCTGCTAGCAACTTAGTCACCAACTACCCTCACCTTTGTGTCTTTGGACTGTGGCAGAAAGCCAAAATCCCTGGAGGAAACCCTTGTAGGCACAAGGAGAACACACAGACAGGGCCTGGTTAGAATTTGAACCCAGGATCTTCTTGCTGTGAGGAGATAGTGCTTACTATTAACCCTAACCTAACCACCATGCTGCTTAATTAATACTGTATCAGATGTTGTTTCTGTAAAAAGCTGAGTCCTTAAAATGCTACAGCACAGTTTTTAGTAGCTAACACCAATTTTCCAGTCATGTCTGCAGTTTACACACCTCTAAAATAGTCGCTGTGCCGCATAAATGTCCCCTTACCTTTCGGGTGTGCGTCAATCCTGGGTTGTCAAAGCCAAACTCCATAGCCCAGACAGAGAATGACTGTGGTGTGACAGGAAGAGAGAGATAAGGAAAACAACAGGGAGTTATGATTCCATCATGGGAAAGAAGAAAATAAAAACTGAAAATAAAGTGCACATGTTTCCATTTTATAAACAGCCAGAAATAAAAATGCAGAAAGTTGTTACTCTCAAGGGATTTTGCAGGAAAATGTTCTGATTTGTAGAAGGAGCTTAGTAACTTTAGGACTGGATTTGTACTCAGTGCCCACTGCACTTGGACACCACACATCATCTGCTGCAACTAACAGGTTTTAGTAATGAAATATGAGATGTAGCCTGTACTACTGATCCAGAGGTTCTATAGGAAAGGAAATTCTCTGAATGACATATAGAAATGTATTCATTAATGCTAGGTGTGGGACGTGGGAAAACAAACAAACGTCATGAAAACAAGTGAGAAATCATTCATCCTAAGTAGGTAAAAAATGGAGGGATGAAAGATATATGAGTTTACCTTCCACAGATGATGATGATGTGTTGATGATGGCAGCAGGCGGCTGGGGTGACGCTGACACCCGGCTCCCATGGGTGTCTTTCAGATGCCGGGACAGGATAAGGTGGCCTGACCTTTCACCAGCCTAAGTACTCCTGCCTATGACATCAGGAGTGAGAACATTAGTTTTTACTCCTCACCTCAGACACATTTTCTCCGACCACTGACACCCCCGCTGCCGTCCACACTGTATTGTTGCCCATGTACATTTTCCACTTGGTTTGCTCTGTGATCATTAATGCATTCATGCAGAAAACAGCTCTCTTTTGTCTATCACATGGTTAAACTGTAACACAAGCCTTGTGCTTGTAATCGAACCTCTCATTAGGTTATTAGCGAGATGTACTGTAACTGAGAATGGTAGAAAACAGAGACAAGCTTGAGTTATCCAAATAGTATGAAACATCAACAGTATTATAGAGTTGGCAAACTGACTTTTACATTGCTGCATCTGCCTAAATCAGCCCATCCTCATATTGCTCTCCCTGAGCTTTCATCATATGACATATTCATCATTATAGGAAAACAGCTTTTCATGTAAACTGAGTTCATAGAGGCCTTTAATATTTCAGACATCTAAAAGTATCTTGCAGAGACTACTACCACCCAACCTAGCCTGACATTTAAACTACACCAGCATGTTGCAAGGGTCTCTTTATGATTCAGTAGTGCACATTTCCCAGATACTTCCCATAACATTTTCACATTATTTTTAAGATGTATGCAGTAAAACATTGCACAAACATTGCTACGTTACCAAGGTCCAGCAACACATGTCGTGTTTGGAGCAACTTTAATGGAAAGATTAACATGTTTCAGCAAAAAGCCTTCACCAGGGTCTGTTAAAAGTATTTAATGAAGAGCCCTATTAGTAATACAAGTGCTTTAAAACATTTCAAAAAAAAAAAATAAAAAAAAATCTATCACATACAAACTCATACATGTCAGCCAATAAGAACATGTATATCAGTAGGTTAGGTATATCCTCATGCAGTTCAACCAATTCACAAAACTCTTTCATCAGATGAAGGCTTTTTGCTGAAACACGTTGGTCTAATAAAATTGTTCCAAACACCACTGGACCTGTTTTCTTTTTGAGGCTAAAGGTGGCCAGGCTTTCTCAGTCAGGGCCCCTCAGCTCAGGAACACTCTACCTGATTGACCTGAGACTTGCATAATCAGGGACTCGCTGTTTTCCAACATGTATCTTTGTTAATTGACGTATCCTTATTTTAATTTTATAATTTAACTCTTGTTGCGATTGTCCTCTATACTTTTAGTGGCATAACTTTGTTAAATTTTTATTATGCTGAATGGTTTTATCCGGATTTTTTATATAAGACACTTTGTAACTCTGTTTATGGAAAGTGTTCTACAAATAATGCCTGTTATTATCACTTGCAGACCTCTTGTGGGAATTGCAGCAAATAAATGCTGGCATCATTGAAAATGCCAACAACACAAATCATGCAAACCAGTTCAACAATGAAAACTATGGCGACCATGACAACACTGACAACCTCGTCAATGATGGCAACATCTACAACAATGTAGATGACAACGGTGGTGCTGGCGCTGTGGTTGAGGTCAGACCTGGAGTCAACCAGGATGCAAAAGAAGACAACCCCCTGGCTGGTTCATCCAGGAAGAGGTCCAAAGAGGAGGATGAACAAGACCTAGATGAAAGATCTGGCAATGAATTCAGGTGGTGGGAGGACAGCGACGCCGACAGTACTGAGGAGAACACTGAAATTAGTCCAGTTGCGCTTGCAGCCACTATTGCTGAGCCTGAAGATGACTACATGCCCGGTCCATCTAGGACGAGGTCAAGTGGCACAGATCTTGCACACAGTAGCAGCAGTACTGAGCTGACTGAAATTGCAGGTGTTGCAAAGGACACAGATGAGGCTGTCAACCAGCAGGTGGAGGAGGAAATCCCACAGCCAAAAGCATCTAGGAAGAGGTCAAGCGGAAACAGTGAAAACACTGACAGTACTGAGGAGAACACTGGAAATAGTCCAGTTGAACATGAAGCCATTATTGCTGAGCCTGAAGACAACTACATGCCCGGACCATCCAGGAAGAGGTCAAGAGGACTCGATCAAGTAGAAAACGAGAGAAGCAACAAAAAGTCAAGACAGTGTTATGAGCTTGCCAATGACAACTCTGTAGCTGTTACAGTCAGAACTGGCACAGATCGTGTTCACAGTACCAACAGTACTGAGCTGGCTGAAAGTACACATGTTGCAAAGGACACAGATGAGGCTGTCAACCAGCAGGAGGAGGAGGAGGAAATCCCACAGCCGAAAGCATCTAGGAAGAGGTCAAGGGGCAACAGTGAAGACATGGACAGGAGAGCCAGCAAAAGATTCAGAGGTTAAGATGAAACACTAGCAATGAAGAGAGACGTCTGAGGAGGCTGACTTCTAAGTTCAAAACTGTCCAAATTTTTAAATTCAAACAACCTGGTATCAATGTTCTTATCTCACACTTGACAAGAATGTGAATACATTGTATTTGTCAAAATATCAAAATTATTTTTAGTTTTAAAACACTTATTAGATAGTGCTTGTTTTTTGTGCACACAACAAAATAATAATTTTTTTTTTGTAACTGTGTATCTTAACCACTTGAGGGGTGCTTGTAGTTATCAAAAGTGGTTTAAAAAGATTCCAACAGCCCTGGACCCTGTGCCAGCTACTACCTTCACAGCTTAGATCAGAACCAGGAGTAAAACTAGGGCACAGAAGGAATTTGACCTAATTAACTAGAGCTTAGATGCCTCAAACTAGAGGACCTCACACGCAGACGTCATGAAAAATTACACCCACTGAGATGGCCTCATTTGTGTGGTATAGTTTACTTGCATTTGTAGGTTGACATAAAACTTGATGAAGGAAATCCAGGGTGTAAATTATAGTAGCTCACTGATGTTTATGTTGCTTTAAGATCATAAAAGAAAAAAACATAAGACATTCATGACAATCTGCTCAACCCAGAATCTCTGGTTTTGTGCATAGTACAAGTTGTACCCACTGTGCAGAAAACAGCACCTGCTTTACAGTCCCATAGGATCCAGACGTGATCTTAGCAAGTTTGACACAGAAACGTGAATTATCAGATCTGCAATTCCTGCAGGAGGGTGGCAATATAAGTATGAAGGCCATCACGCCACCAGAGGACTCAGTTCTATAGTTTATGTGGCCCATACAGGTGGTCAGCAAACACACGAAACTTCTTCCCATTAAACACGAAGATGTGACACCTAGCAGTCGAACAGAACATCTTCTGACTGTTGACACCTCACATTTTCTTGCTCTCTGCTGTCTTTTAAATTTTTACCATCAATTGATAATCATTTGAACATTGACATCCCTGATAGATAGATAGATGGATAGATAGATAGATAGATAGATAGATAGATAGATAGATAGATAGATGGATAGATAGATAGACTGATCTAGTTAATGACTGATAAATTATGCATTTTACTATTTAATTACTAATCAGAGTAGAAGCAATGTCAGGAAAAAAAATCAAAAACCTTTAATTTGTATGAGCTGGGAAACAGTATCAAATGGCTTAATTGTGTACAAACAAATGGGGAAAAGTGAACAAATACGTAGAGGAGTCACAATAGCATCAGTTGGACACAAACTGTACATGAACCAAAATCACAATAGTTGAGGTTAGATATGATCAGCTAAACATTGCATGAACAACAGTACACGCGTTAATGACTCTAGAAGAACAGAGCCACAGCTCTGCCTCCTACAAAATAACTTATACTTAACAACCACCATGTACAGTATCACACATCTAGAACACAAAACCCCTTGTGGCAAATTTGGGATATGTGATAGTTGGCTATTTGACTTAACTTGAACATAGAGGCAATAGAAAAAGCTGACAAACTACTAGAGTAAGTGCTGATGGCTGAAAAGGCAGCTAAGGTTGATTTTTTTTAGTTTTTCTTGGGGACATAGAATCAACAAAACTAAAGTGAAATCCATTACATTTTTTTCTGCACTGAGGTCAAATGAAAAATTATGACAATGCATCTGACAAAGTTATTCACCTGGAAAACAGTAGGCCTATATGGTGCCATTGGATTTATTATGAAACTTCAGTGTTTCCCCTTGTCTGCATCCATTATTTTGGTAGTCTATAAAAATATAAAGCAACATAATAAATCAAAACACATGTTGTCCAAAAGCCTCTTGTGCACTCTGCTCTCAACTTTAGAGTGATGCAAGTATCTCGTTTGCTCCAGATCAAACAAAGGTTTTGGCCCTTTCCATCCTCCTGGAACATATTCTATTCAGAGACACATTTCAAAACAAATGTTGTGTGAACTTGGACTCCCTCCAGCCTTGACTGTATCATGTTTAGCTTGTCCTCTCCCTGTCCTCTCTTTTGTTTCTTGGCATGCGGTTGCCCACATGAGGTCTTTGCCTGGGAGGCTTCAGGTTGTAGTAATGACACTTTTTAAACTGCTCTCTAAAGGCAGACACAGCCCATATCAGGTTCCATAGTATGGTTTGTTAAGACTGGTGACTCATCAGAGCTACCCTGACTTTAGTTTTTCACTCTGTTCATTGCTACAACATCTGGGGATGCTGTGGCCAATGAACAAGAGTGCGGCACATCTCCCCTTAAGTGTGCAAGAGGAACTGATTACCACTGGATACCAGAGCCCACAAACCTTGGCTAGTCTGTGCTCAGTTGCTGTGGCTGCTACACTGTATATACATTTGTGCAGATCAGATTTTATTTCTATAAGCTGATGCTTTTGCACTAGCATGTACCTTACAGTACAAAAGAAGTCAATCATAAATAAAATTTCTGGGGCGCCCAGAAGTACAAGACAGTTCATGTCAACAGAAAATTACAATAAATGAAATCTTGCAAAATTCAATCTATCCTTCATTTGTTTTGTCACACTACTCAAGTGAAGCTGAGACTTGGCACTTTAATGTAGTATCCATTAGATTTTTTTTTTCTTTTTCAAATTGAATGTGCACGGTGCCTAAAGAAGATGGAAATACTTAAACGCTGGACTTTAAATGTCTATGACAGCTACATACTCTATGTGATTTAATGCTAAAAGGCTGAGGCTAAAATTACACATTCCCAACAAAAATCAGTATCCTTACTACTGATGATCCACAGAAGATATGGAAATAATGGAGAAACATTGTTCTTGTAGTGCAGGGTAGAGCAACTGTAGTCAATGATTGAATTATAATGAAATGCTTTTTTATAACTCCTATGTACCCAACATCAATCAATAGGACCATTTTGTCTTTTAATCCAAAACGTAATCATAGTCATTTTCAGCCATATCTAAGAGACAACATAAAATTATATTCATATTACCATAGCCCACTCCCACTTTTTTGCTCAGTGTGTCAGAAGGCAAAGCAGACACAAAATACTCAGCAATAAACTGTGATCAAAAGACAGCATGAGGCAGTGGGAGTATAACTCATGCTCGGTGGGATTGCACATGTGGAGATCTTCTAAAGCTCCAGCAGCGCCGCTGCTGTCTGATGCCAGCGACTGTCACAGTAGCTTAAAGTTTTGGCTGAGCAGCCTGAAAGCAGCTCTCAGCGAGAACATCCTGGAGAGAACAAAGAGTTTCAACTGGAGCTATAGCCTAATGGGAAAAGAGTCAAGCTTGTGGCTGGAGAGTTGCTAGTTTGAGTCTATGCTGGGAAAACCTGTGTGTGGAAAATGAATGTGACATTCTCTGACCTCAACTATATCTAAACTTGGTAAATGAAGACTGATAAACTGAATAAAAAAGAACAACATCTGTGATCAATTATCACTGTAGATAGGTTTTTAGTGACGGAATCAAGGATCAGGTCTTTGGATCAAATAAAATGCTGTGTACTATATTTATAAAGGTGTTTTCACAGCTTAAGGATGCAAAATATTTTGCAGTCATTACATGTGCCCAGTCATTACATGCCTGTCAGTTCATTCATCTGTAAAAACTAAATATACAGAGTACTGAATTTCACACATAAATGTCTGAGGTGTCGTCAGGAAATGGCATGAGTGCACAATTTGATGTAAAGTTTTTGCACAATACATGGGACCAGACAAATAAGGAATACCTCATGCAGTGTGAAAATATTAATGCTCACACTGAGCTGCTACAGATTATGCAGGCACAACTTTAATTGTACTATTTTCTGCTGATTTTCCTTTTAGTAGTAATTGGAATTTTGACCTCAGTTGTAATCTAAATAGAACCCTTTTTTTCCCAAAAGGCTTAAAAGATAAGAATGAAGTTAATCCAGCAGTAAAACCAACAGTATATGTTAGGTGTTATTTTTAATTCAGTATAGAAGTGTGTCCAAATCTCTGACTGTAAATCATTACATCAAAAAATGTATAGTTCCAATTTAAAAAGATGTTAATTTCCTAAACCAGCTGGGCACAGTAGTTTTTAGCAACCTTCAACTGAATAGTCCCCAAACAATAGTTTGTTGGGGACTATTTTCTTCTGCAAATTAAGACTACAACAGTGGGACACTGTATGTGGCCATGTTCATAATAAGGAGGAGTATATCAGCGGTTCAATTGTGTGGCTTACTTTTATTTTGGACTACAAAACTATGGCACATTCATTGTTACTCCACCTGGGAAGTAATGCTTTTACAGGCATTTGTTTATTTGTTGGTTTGTTTGTTCACAGCAAAGCTCAAAAAGTAATGAATTTTGATGAAATATTTCAGAAAGGTAGGGCATGGCCAATTAAACAAACAAACAAACATTAGATTTTGGTGCTGATCCAGATCAACATCTAGATCCATGATTTTTTGAATGATTTTTCACCACTTTGAGATCGAGCACATTTCAGTATTTCACTTCAAATACTATACAGAATGCCTACAATGCTTGGACAAAAATTGTATGGTAGCATCCACATAGGATCTACCTCGCATCAAAGTCTGATCTGGATCCAAGTAATATTCTGGATGTGGTTCTTCAGAATATTTACATTTATAGGGATCATCACTCCCTGAGTGCTGTCTAGTTGGTTTTGTTATTATCCTAGAACTATTGAACATCATAATCAATCTTATTTAATCAATGCACTCGCCTCTACTCAGAGGACTGCACTGGCTTAAAGAAATATTTATTGTATATAGTTTGATGTCATTTTTGAAACTGCAGTTTCTTCTTCTTGAGGAGTGGGGCAAAGTACAGTGCTGGCTCAGAAAGCATGCAATAAAAAGCAAAGGTTACAGCTACACTGTAGGTCTCTCAAGGCCTACTGTGCACCTATCCAAATAGTATCAGTGGATCCAGTTCAAGTTCTCAGGATGATTTCAGTTATTCAGTCCAAATCAAGCTTATTGATATCAGAGCTAGAACCAAGAGGATTGAAGAACATGATGATGGAAGCAGCGGGGGTGAGGATTCAGTCCTAATTTTTATAAGACCACAGTAAGTGACACAGAAAATATAATTTCAAAAGTAAAAGAAGAGAGTTTTGCTAATGTATTAGGATGATATCAGCCTTTTATTAAAATATAAGATGGTCAGTAAATGCTGTGACTAGACAGTGAGACAGTTAAATCTTGCAATGATACTTTGTTTTGTTGTTTCTGCCAAGGCGGAGTAGTGTTTTGCCAGTATTTGTGTTTTTTCTTAGTTTGTTCACAGCATAATTCAAAAAGTTATAAATGGATTTGGATTACTTTTCTATTTTTTTAACAACTAAATTTAAGAATTTTGAGAAAGGTAGCATATGACCCATGAAAAAATCCATTAGGTTTTGATGGTGATCTGGATCATCATCACTGGGATCCAGGAAAAAAAAGATTTTTAAGTACAGTTCATCGTTGTGAGATCTCAGGGCCAAATTAATATTTTTGCTTTTAACTCCATACAGAATGCCTGCAGTAATTCAACAAAAATTGCACGGTAACATCCACATACGATTTATCACAGAACAAAGTCTGATCTGGATCCAAGCAATATTCCAGATGTGGTAATCCAGAATGTTCACAGAAAACTGTGAGATAACTAATAATGCTACAGAACTGCAACTAAGATCAAATTCTAGCTGAAACTCCGCTGATTCAGTAGGTATCAACAGATTTATCTTCAAAATTTAATCGAGCTGGATCATGAAGAAAACCATCATTAGTGAGATATTGTTTTTCTTGAATACCTTTCAAACTAATCTCGACATGTGTGTTTAAATAAAAACCAAGGGTTTTCATGGTCAAGGAGTCATATTGCCTTTAGATGTAATGGCATTATGGGGACATTCAGCTGCCGTGGTGGAGGTTTGTGCTCTCTGAGTGCTGTCTAGTTATTATTTTGTCTCTTTTAATAACTCTTTTTATTCATTTTCTGCTATGGCCACCCATGCAAGTCTAAGTTAAGTTTAGTTAGCTCTTCATTGCTGCTGCTGTGTTTTTAAGGATAAATGAGCATTGTCACAATAATATTTGCAGCTCCTTTAGATTACAGTGGCAGCTTTGGTCTTTACCTATTGCCATGGTGAACTGTAGTATTGGAACTCCATTGACGATGGCCTTTTATAAGGCACACTGAACATTCCCAGAGTTGACTGTTCTGGAAGTAAAAACCCAGAGTTATCCATCTCAGGATTAGTCAACTCAGAGGTCAGGGTTCACGACAGGGTTTTTTAACGCTGCTTTCTGGAATACACTTAGAGAATGAACAGCGCTCATCATCATCTTATTACCTCTGCAACTGGGCCCATGTTTCATTGGTCAGTGAACCAGATTATCAGTTAAATACAAAGATGAAACAAGATGATTTTCAACAGCAAACAGTGAGATCTTTACAGGATAAGTAGCAGTTTTTATGTTTGAGTTTTTGCTGCAGACCTTGGCATTTTGAAGAGGACAAGTCATTAAAATTCTCACTCACCCCATTTCAGATTTCCTGGTTCTGTTTTTTGCCAGGATGGTGTGCCACAGTGCACAAGGACTGCTGCTGTATCTTGGCTACTTGTGGTTAGTTGGGGCATGAACTAGGCATTCTGCTGATGTAACCCCTCTCTCTCTTAGCTCGTTTGTGTCTGGTTTTTACTTAGATGCGTGCGCATACACACACACTGAATCAGATACAGTTGGAGAATATGTAACTATGCCGGGTAGGCCTTGGCAGTATTGTGTATGAGCATAGAGAGGAGTGGAAAAAAAACAGTAGAACAATGTACAGAAGAACATTATGACCATAAAGCTAGGTGAGGGAGCTTTATGTGGTCAACACACGTGCACATCCAGATGCCCCATGGTGAAAACTATTTCTCAGCATTTCTGCTTTACCTATCAGGGTCAAGTTAATTTAACTCAAACAGCAACCTCTGAGGCTAAGAAATGAAGCCAATACAGAGGCGCCAAAACCTGCAGTTCCCTGAACAGCCACTGCTCACAGCTGGCTCCAAAAGGGAGTCAATCCACAAAGACTCTATTAAAAAGGCCAACTGTACAGCAGAAATAAACATGTTTACAGCTTGGTACAAAAAACGGTTTTGGTCTCTCTAGTTAATTTCCCCCTTCCATGACAACTCACCAATTAAATTATATTGGGACTAAAAGCTACACATAATTAAGGGCATGGCCACCTCGAGTAACAGGCGGAATGGTCCCGCCATAGGTAGCTGGTTGCTAGCTGTTTAGAGAGCTCCACTGACACTCCACCTCTAGACCTAGCAGGCGGAGTGAAGCACTGCCAATATGGTGACAGCCAGACTTG
>NW_018128272.1:244698-264205 GCF_001952655.1 Monopterus albus | reverse complement strand
GATGTCATGGTGGGTTTGTCCAGTTTTCATATACAGTCAGTGGTTTAACTGTGTCAAAATGCTAAACTTACTGATGAATGTATTGCACCTAGAAATTTTCTTGTGTATGCTTATCATTTCTACAATTTGAAATTTTCTGAGGAAGTTTTCTTTTCCTTTTGCTTTATTAATTCATGTGAAACCATTAAATGCTCTATAAAGAAGCAGCAGACCTTTTTCTGATACTTAGTCACAAGCGTGACCTTATAAACAATCTGCTTGTGTCTTGACAAATTTTAACATGGAGATTTTCTGTCTTATGATGTTTTTAAAGCAAAAAAGGGCCCATGGGTTGTCTGGCGCAGAGTGAATTGGGAAAGTGTGCAACAAGAAAGCTCTTGGTGAATAGCTATTGACAATTACCATAGTAACATGTAAGCAAAGCAAATGGAGAATATAGATGCCAGACACATAGTCAGGTTAGATTAGTCTTAATGTAATAAATCATATCTGCTAAATAGTTCAAGCATTAATTATTTATATTGGATGCTGCCCATTGTTATCAGTGACTGATAGAAGGAACTGGTTTTAAAACAGCAGCCGCCTTTTTAAAACACAACACTGTCCCTCAGAATGTCTTCACTAAACCTCACAAGGTGGAAAAATATGTGTATCTGTTGGACATAGTTAAAAAAAATAAACAAAACTGAGCAATAAACTAAATTCAGCATCTCTAAAACGTGTGTGGGCTGACAGAGAGGGTTACAAACCGGAAAGCAAACATGTCTCCATTTCCACGTGCATCTGCTGTTTGGATACCACCACCCACGCTACACAGCTCTCTGTTTTCACCGGTCTTGTGCTGTCTCATGTGGAAAAAATATCCCTAAATATAAGGCCTTTGCAGAAACAAATGTTCACACTGTGTGGTACCCTGATGGCTTCATTTAACATCACTATCTGAATGTTTCATAGCAACTTTAGGAGTCACCACATTGTCAACCAAAGCACTATATTAATTTAGCAACAATTAAAAAGGGTTTCTTTCTGTTCTTCACTGATATCTAACTTCTATACTTCATACACAAGTGATCCAGCCCAAACCTACCTCATGAAAACTTTCCCAAGCACTGCAGCACTGTGTATTTTATGTAATCACCTGTCTCTGATAACTGGAGAGCTTTATGCAAAAAAAATTAAACACATACTGTATATACTTTATCACATAGGTTACTGAATGTGATAATATGAGCACAGTGGCTACAGCTATCCCTGCCAAGTAGAGCTAGCTTAGCTGGCACGTTAGTGGCTCATCACATCTTCGAAAACACTGAAGCAAATTTGTAAATGGCATTTCTTGGATTGATTGACCACATATTGGAAAACTAGTGGATTATTTTTCTCACCTGAAAAAAATATTAGCGCTTAATAAAATGGCATAATAACAGTACTAGGTTGAAAATTACAGTACATCATAGAGATAGTACCAGGTGATGGAAAAGGGTTTTTACTTGTCTGACTGCAGGACATTTGTACCTAACCAGTGGCTGCCACACAACCGGAGCATTTCCACCCACTGCCAAAGAGGGGTTACTAAATACTGACTTGGTAGGTTACCCAAACTTTTACACATGCCACGGTTACTGCTTTGTTTTCCCCTAAATACATGAATAAAAAGTAACATTAACATTTGGAGTAACAAAATTGCTGGAGGAGTTGCATTTACTTCTTTTCACTTCAGAAATAAGTAAAATATGTAATTTGCTCAGAGGTGCAAAACTTTGGCAGACAACTGTATCCTGCAAAGCTCACAGCAGTTACATAAGATAAAAAAAAAAAAAAACTGTGCAAAACAAACCTCATCTTCATGCAGCTGTTTATTTGCAAGACATGGTCCAAAAAACCAAACAAACAAAAAAAAAAAACTTGCTGCAAACCACATTCAGTACCTGGTTCCTAAACAAAGAGAGAGGAAGTAACCTTTTAAACAGCAACACAATCTATGCACCACATTTTTATTAATGACCAGATGCAATGCATTTCATTTAACTTGCATAAGAGATAAAGTTTATCCTGTCCTTTAATAATAATAAAAAGCACTCCTTAATTGGGTGCACAGAGATATTTTACTCCCGGGCAGAATAAGTTTAACTTTTTAGAGGTGTTTTGGTTTATTCCATAACTCATGTCATATATTTAAATGATAATAATTAAAAGACTCAAAACAATGCCGACATGCCACATTTAAAGATTTAGTTGCTGTAATGGACAATATTTTGCAGTAGTCTAATCTTTGTTTCAGTTCAGTTTTAGAATGCACTTTTGCTGAGAATTATTTAGTTGATTACCAATAAAACTTTACTAATGTCCTATTAAAATACATCTCTTTCACTGCCACGCATTTCACCAAAGAATACATTTGAAAGGCAGCTCCTCACACGGGGACAGCTCAGTATTTTTTGGCAATTGAATTGCATGTGTTGCAACAATCTGAGTCTAGTATGAGTGTTGTCTGCACGTTGTTATTCTACATGAGTTCCACATTGGGATCTGGAATGGTGTGAGCCTCCAGAGCCCAGCCTTCTCTCGGCTTCATCAATCACACCGCGACAGTGAATGGCAGGATAATATTGTTGGTAGTGGTTGATTGGGAAGCCTCCCCTGTGACTGTGTACATATGTGAGACAGAGAGCGAGTATGAATGAATGCGTCTATTTGTATGTTAATATGTGCCTTCTTGAATTTGTGTGTGTAAGCGTGTTCATATCATCTCATCAGGTGTTAGTGCATATGTGCAGCTGACCTGCAATGAACGTCACACACTCTACGCTCGCACACAGTAGGTGTACTTTAACTCCTTGGCGCCTGGGTCTTCCTGTAATGCTGGAGCTGGGCTGTGCACCACCGGACAGGCTCTTCCCGTTAAGGGCCCTGTGGTTACAGAGGGACCATGTGCCCATTCACCACTGTTTGTTTTTTATGTCATTATGAGTCCAGCACTCCTTCGCTGACCGGCCCCATCGAAATAGTCTCCTTTGTTAGAAACACTCTCTCCCTCGTCATGGAACCATATAAAAACATTTGGCTAGATACACTTAGGTGTGCTTAGAGGTTTAGGTCCAAATCACATGTACACACTCTCCTGTCTCAGTCTCCTAAAATCCACATGCATGCACACACACACACAGCTTTCCATTCAGCCCTTGTCTCATAATGTTTCTTTACTTAACATTTAAAGTTCCTGAAATAGCAATTTTTCTGATTCAAAACTGTTTCTACAAGGAAGCGCTCTCTGACACGCTGATAGCGCTTCGATCCTGCAGCGCATTCTGGGTTATTTTGTTTGGGAAGCCATGTGTCGTGGCCTGTTAACATTAGAAAAATGATTTGATTATGATGTGGTGGCATGGGGAACACAGAAGACAGGAGATATTTAGTCTTTTTTGTACCCTGACAGGGTCCTCGTGCCACTTCTTTTCCCTGTAGTGAAACTGAGTGTTATTTTTGAGCAAAAACCTTTTCAAAGCCAGTACGTAAATCTGGGCAAATGTTGCGCTCAGGATATGAGATGTGGAGTGAGGGATAGACACTGGTAATTATACAGATCCTGACAAATAGCAGGTAGACGGAGGAACACTTGGGTTTAGGTTTGCAAGTGGAAATAGGCCATAATATCCTCTAAATCTGTAAATGGAAAAAGAATATACCCTCAGTAACCTGTCCTCTGTGGTCTGGGCAGACCAGTGCTTGCGCGCCCTAGGGTGAAAGTGCAGAGAAGAAACAAAGAGCAGTCAAACAGAATGCAAGAAAGCATTTAAAAAATGTTTAGAAAGTGTGCAGTGGGTAGAGTATTTTAAGACAGTACATGGGACCTCAGACCTTTCTTGTTCAACCTGTCCAAACAACAAGTCATTGCTGGATGCTGCTGTGAAGGTTGCAAAGCTGTGCCGTCTGCGATAAGTGACCAAATGATAGGTACCTGATAGGACAGTCCAGATGGCTGCTATGGCATTTCTAAATAATTAGTGGTTGGTTGTTACAGAATCTCTGGTAGTTATAAAGCATTCCAGGCCGCTGCCATGTTATTTCTAAATAGTTTGCAGGTGGTTGCTACAGCAGTTACGTAGTAGATAGTGTGGTTCACATGGTTTCTTGGGCTTTCTAAGAAGCTGCCAGTAGAAATTTTTTGCAGGTGTTTACAGCATTCCAGTTGGTTGCTAATATGTTACTAATGCTGGGTTTCAACTATTGAAACTTAACGAGTGGTATACCCCGCATTTCCCTTAACCATCATCAAGCATAGCCTCCAGGGTTGCCGCAGACCGCACAGCTTTGTTTTTACACTGTATATTCTGTCTGTTGGTCTCTGTTTAGAAGAGGGAGGGGCTGCTCCTCTCTCACACATGCAGTTAACTGTATGGTGCTTATAATACTAATGCTGAAGGTGTGAAGATGTAGACATGTTCTTGGTACTGGATTTTAGTACTATCCCCTGAGGAGTGCTAAAATTTAGCTTCCAGAACACACATCCAAAGCAGGTGTACCATAGTGGAAACAAATGCAGAACCCATGATGAGCATTACTCAGCCTGACATGCTTCGGTAGGTTCCTATAATGGAAAACCTCCTTAAGTGGTATTAAGAGGCTGAATCAAAGAGAGTATGTTCCAAAAGAATAAAACAGATGAATAACTATTACTATTAGAACCAAAACCTTTACCCAATATTTGACAATATTCAAGGGCAACTACACACTCAAATTCTACTAGAGGCCTCTCTCCCACCATATTTAAAAAAAAATACAAAAGAGCAATGAGGGGGAAATGACTTTATGACTGGGACCTTGCTGTTGTATAAAGTGTGACACAAAGCATCAGGAGACATTGACTAGGTGTAGCAGTTGCTTTCAGTCAAGCCAGATTTACCCTTCTCCATGTACTGTAAGGGAGGACAGATTTGAAGACACTTGCATACGTTTCTTTTATACCCGTATGTCACAATTCATTGAAATCATTGAATAAATCTGGAAATGCAAATAAATGTCACCCTGCTAACAGTGTAAACAAATCACTACAATTAGTCACTGGTGAAGCAAACTTGAATTTACAAATATGAACAGAGTAGCGATAATACCGTATTTGCCTTGAAGATTAAACAAATGCTTACATTTCCTAACCTCATTTGCTACTAGCAGTGCTAGCCACTTCTCTAGCTGCTCCATCTTTCTTTTTGTTTCGAACTGCTCAGCATGCTGGATGTCTGACATCATGTGAAAAGGGTCTATTGTTGTGTACAATGTTAGCTACAGTAGCTATGGCTCATACTGTCCATACAGTGGGTTGATGGGGCAAAGTGAAAATGTTCTCTTTTTTCACAACTTAGGAATGTTCCCAGTTGATAACATAAAATCAGTACAAAATTCAGTATGAAAACATGGCATATGTGTACTTTAATAACACACATAGACACACACATTAGGGAGTAGCCTTTCCAGCAGGAACCACAGGCGCCCTGACCTGTCTGCCTTGTCACCATTTGATGATGTCATCTGGAAGGTTCCAGCTCAGTAGCCGCCACACACCAGTAGGACTGGGTGGAGAGGGCAGGTGCTCCACGTCACAGTCACTCCATAAACACACACACACTTAAGTAAACATAAACAGACATTACACTTGCAAGCAGACCGTGAGGCAGCAATGGCGCTGTGGTCAACATGCACACTGTGGATGAACAGGATGCAGAAATATGAATAAACATGCTCATAGTGTATAGGAGGCACGCACACGCTGGTTCAACCACAAGTGTGCACAAATATCAAACCCCACCCGGGAGAGTCTCGCTGTCCCTGGCAACGTTCAACTGGATGTCCACCAACTACAAAACCCACATAATTGTAATAATAACAGACTAAGGGGATAAATCAAGAGATCTGCAAATTAAAAACCCAAAAGACTCCATCCCAATGGCAAGAAGGAACCGCACTTCTATGAAAAAAATCAATTAAAACTCACAATCAGGAGAAAAGAAATACTAAGGACTTTTATATGTCATAAGATGCCATAAACTCACCACAGCCTCTGTGCACGCCAGCTTGTGGTCCCTGTAGTGTATCTTGGTTAGCCTGAACGTGTGTCACTTGTGTCACTTTGATGCACCTCCATCTAGCAGTCATTTCTTGTTTTCCATAACGATCAGCACATCAATTTGACATGTACTATAAACATGCAAGACAGTGTGAGGACTGCTGTCAAATACTTCAAACAGAAACATGCACTTGTTTTTCTATGACAACTACAGATGCAACTGTTGTGCAAGTCTGATGATTATGGTCAAGAGAGGTTGTTTGGAAAGATCTGGGGTGTATTGCACAAAAGATAAGGGACTAAGCTGGGACCTTCCAGTTATCCCTGCTGAATTTAGCCCTGACTCAGCAGGGCTGCACGAAATCAGGTTAAATTAAGATGAATCGAGTTGCTATGGAGATTTTTTCTTTGCAGCTGGCCTGCTCCAGACCAGGCCAATAGCCAGGCTTGATTGATCCTGGTGCCTTATTTGTTCTTTCAGCTCTGATCAGAAACCAATGAATTATTTTACAGTTAATCTGTAACATGTGATATTCATTGTTACCGACTGTGTTTATGAAGACTGCTGCTGATATTATTATTAGAGGTTTGATGGATTTTATTTCAGCTGCTGATGATAAAGGTTGTAATTAATCTTCATGGTATATTTCCTGAGTAACATATGGTTTCAGTTAAGAACAATGGATAGAAATGTATATTTTAGTCTAGATGCATTCAGTCAGTCTGCTACTATCTGCCATCCTTGTTCTCGTTGTTTTATTACAGCATGAAGGGTCGGTTTATTCCGTTTATTTTAACGGCACTACTTAACACATGGTGTGGCAGCACAGCCAAATGAAACATGCCTTCTATGTCAGTATCAGTGAATCTGTGGTCGACCTCATGGTCTGTGGAAGAAAGTCGTAAACATGCATTCATCCGAATTACTTAGACCTGACTTGACCTAGCTGCACCTCTTCAACCTGGCTTTACCTTCATTAAACCAGGATGCACTTAGTAGACTAGATTAAGCCTCACTTTGTCTTATCTTGGATTTCTTAATCCTGCTTTTGTGCAATACCCCCAAGATTTTGTTCTACCATTCATCCGTGACATGGTTGAGATGCATTGGATCTACAAGGATCATCGTTCTCAGTTGGTGAAACAAATGCAGTAATAAAATAAAAACAACCACAACGCATTTAAAAGTAGATACAAATTACATAATACAGCCATTTCAAAAACACTGGGTATCCATGCCATGGCCTCAAACTAAATTGCAAATAGTTGTATACAAGAAATAAGTATATAGAAAGCAGCAGCTGGTTAGTATACTTTGGCACAAAGACTGGAAGCAGAACAGCTATAGTCTGTCCAAAGGCAACACAGTGGGCCTAACAGCATCTCTCCATGTTACATCTTATTTGTTTAATCTATAAAAGACACAAAGTGTAAAAACTAAGGCTATGTTCCAAACTTTGTCTTGGTCAGGTACAATAACTTAGTGTTACTCTTGGTTGTCTGCCACAGTGACAAGACTCCAAAGTCCATGCTCCTGCCAAGAAACAGCCTGGCACATACTATATCTCTCTGTCAAACATTTTTTTCCCCCCACATAGATTTTAGCACCGCTTAACCTAATAAAATATAACATGTTCATTAGTATGCTTCAGGGCTGCTGGTAGGTGGATTTTATCTTCAGACCAAGCCAAGCTAGCTGTCTGTCTCCTCTTGCATCCACTCTTTATGCTAAGCTAGTTGATGGCTGGCTGTGGCTTCATATTTTGCCTACAGACATGAGAGCTGACAAACAAAAATCCACATATGTGTGTTACTCAATGTGGGTGGCACTTCTGGTAAGTGATGTGGGCGTGACAAACCTCTTGACCTTGCTCTTGCACCAACAGCAGTGAAGCACATGGGCCATGGGCAGCTGCTCCAACCCAAAATGTTATATATCTCAGTATTATGCTGCAGACTCAATAATATACTCCCAACTTGCTAAGCAGTAATTGGACAACTTTTAATGCAATTTCACATATGGTCAATATTTTTATAAAGGGCACTCAAGATTTTAATGGTTAAACTGCTTGAACCCAATTAGTTCTTATTTAGAAAATCACTACACTGTATTTCAGACACACTTTACATACTGATATTATGCATAATCCCTATTGCTCATTTTGGACATGCATTCATTTCTTTGAATATTTCTGCATTAATGGTTTGCCCTATCCAGTAAGATACTAGCCCCTCATGTGTTGCATACACAGAGATAATCTTCCATTAACCTGCTAAATTGAGACTTGCAGACAGTTTTGGCACCGTACCATTTTTTGATCACACTCACCCAAATTATGAAAGTATTTCCTGAACTCTCATAGACTCTTCTAATGATCCAAAAATCAAAACCAATCTGATTTTGCCCAGGACCAATATAATTTTAATCAGTTTTGCAGTTATGTCCATTCATCTCATATAAACAAAGATGGCGACAGGAAATAACGCTGTCATTCTGGCTTTGTGTGGAAGCAGCTTGGCTTTTACAAACCAAAATAAAATAAAGAGACAGATGACATCATTTGCCATTTTTGCTTAACTAAAAATAATTTTTAATTCTGCATCATTAAAAGAGCCTATGACGATTTGAGAAATACCTTCAGAATTTGGGTGTGTTGGCAAACAATGGTATGGGGTCAAAACGGGTGTTTTTTCTTTTTTAGTCCAGCTCAGCACTCTAGTAACTAATTCTCCCAGTCACTCCGGAGTGCACACCACAATCTTCACTAATCATTCCAACATTTCCAGCTTATTAAGTAAGAGAATACATTAATTGCAATGGCATGCCGAGGCCTCCTGCTATGCAACGTTACCCCTTTCGGGTGTGCCACTGAAATCTCACAGGCGTACAGCTGAAGCTGACACGGAGAGTTCAGTGCTTCCAGTTTGTGTGCTGTGCAACTGTTCAGCAGCCATGGGAGCAGAATAGAGACATCCGCTGTTCATTCCTCATCTGATTATTAAATATCAGAACGTTTATTGTGAGTGTCACTGACTGTGGCTCCGAGATGTGGCTTTTGGCAGGCTGCAAACAGGCCACTTTAGAGATCCTTTCTTCTTCCTGCTAATTGAAAGATACTTTCACGGAATGATTCAGTGAGTGTGGGAAAATATACTATATATTAAAAGCACGTTTGGTTCCACTGCATGGATTGGGCAGTTTTATTTCTTTATATATCTGATAAATTTATCTTGTGTCAAAACTAATCAAATACAAGTATTCTGATGCAGCTATGTTGCCCTGCAGGTTGATTTAATTCCCATTTTAAAGGCTCTTTTCAATGCTTTACCAGCCAAGTGGATATGAGTGGGTTTGTTTGAATTTAAAAAATCCCAGGTTTTTTTTTTTTTTTTTTAACCTCCTATTGTTTCCTGACTCTTTTCATTTGACTGACAGAAGGCACCATATCCCTTAAAACCAATTTCTGTAAAATACATATTTCCTTTTAGATTGTTTCTATATTGGCAGCAGTGTCAGACATATTGTGTTTAAATGGTCCCCTCTGGCTCATCGTTTTGCCAAAGGTATTGGGTTTCACCTAAAATTAGCCACCAGACTCAATTTATTATCTCAATTGAGAGGCTCAAAAAGTGCCCGTAACAGTGTCCCAGCTAACACAGACTAACCTTGGCCAAGCCATATAATGTTGCATTTTAATTCAGCCGCAGGAATTGTCGGTGAGGCCAAGCCCATAATAAGTTACACCTTTTTTCTCTCACTGACAGAGAGTGGAGGGGCGAGCTCTAATATTAAGCAAACACTAAAATCCAAGATAATTTTATTGAGGTAAGAGAACTGCTTTCCCCCAGATGACTTTTAACTTATTTTGGGAGAGGGGTGCTGTTATGAAACTGGGGGACATAAGACACACATGCACAAATGCATTAAAATACAACCCTACATAAACAGCACAGACTCCTTCATTGCAGGGATCAGGTTAATTTGTGAACAGCTACACAGAAACATGTTAGCCAGAATGTTTTTTTGAATAAAATCAACCATAGCAGCCTGAAAGAGTGCCACACATCTGTTGCAATTATGTGTCTACTGGAATTAAGGACTTTATAAAATCTGCTCTGTTATGACAGTTTACACAGTATCTGTAAGTGCAAGATCTATGCATAGACACTCATAGCTGTCAAGAGAAGCTGATTTACTCATTTTGCATCTTTTACATTTACAGTAGATTGCTTGCAAAGGACTAAATAAAGACTTTCATTTCTTGTGATTAGAAAAATCTTATTTATTCCAATTTGCATCTAAAAAGCTTCCTAAAACAATAAAAAATTGTTAAAACCAAAGCCTGGGGAAAAAAAAGCTAAGGCAAGCTAGTGAACATGCTCATAGTGATAATGCTAACAAGCCCACGTTAGCAGTCATACAGTATAAAGTTTACCATCTGCAGCTAGAGTGTTTCGCATGTTAAACATGTCTTATGCTGCCTGAGAAGCGATGCAGCTTCCACTTCAAGCAGCAATACCCTGGGTTACATTTGCACTTAGTAGCTGTTGCATGTTTTCTTCAGCAGAGATCCAGGACTGATGGATGACAGAGAATTTGTTGATGATCTTCATTATATTTCGCTCATTTGTTGCACATAAGGGTGATGTAACATTACACATTTGGTTATTAGTGAGACTTCACTATGCTGAAAAGTGTTTACCCTTGCATAAGTAATGAAGCAGCTGTAAAATGTTTACTAAAGATTTTTCTTTTATTACCCTCTCACCTTGCTTTTGTCCCATCCTCCTCCCTCACTTGTTTCTTATCTTTCTCTCTACCTCTACCTATATTGGAATCATCCACTGGCTCTTTGCTCACTCTAGCCTATTCTTAGCTTAAGTTGCGGCAGCTCCAGTAATATTTTTAAAGATTATTATAGTATTCACTAACTCTTTTTCCCCCTTAGGCACCCTTCCAGAGTTTAATTTTCTCCCTCCTACCTTTCTTTCGACAGCGATCTTTGGTTGTAAAATAATAGAGCATCAGCCAGCAATAATTTGCAATCCAAACAGAGCCGACGCTGGCTGACGTTTACTGAAACCTCATCCCCCCCTTTTCCCTTTCCCTCCCAGCTCCGTCACCGCGTGTTTGTACAGACAAGGCCTGAGTTCTGGCCACTGCTTTTAATATTGAGGCCTATGGCCAGCCTTGGCTGAGCAGGGGGAGAATAGGTGGAAAAGTTGGGAGACTGCGTTCATTAATTAAAGCCAGTCAGCAGTAGAGGAGATGCTATCAGACAGTCAAGTAGACTGGACTATAGTTGGACCAATACTGGTCAGACAGATGATAGCCAACAGACACGTCTTCCCACATAGTATTGTGGGGAAATTTTGATACAAAGACAAAAACATGCTAACATGGCCATGAAAGGAGAAAAACTGAGACTAGCAAAGCAGCCACAATATTCAGACCAGGCCCGGGCTGTGTTCAAACAGAACACAAAGCAAATTTTAGATACGGTGTGTCTATACCATAAGTAGAAAAACTGAATAGGCATAAATCTGCTCAAGAGGGAAGAAAATAAATCTGGACGAGGTAAAAGTGTTTGAACCTGAGTGGGAAAAAAAATTCCGCACTTATTTCATGGGTTTATGAATGTAGTTCATAAATGTACAGAGATGAGAAGAAAAACATCCCTGGTCAATAATGTTAAGGATCATTAGGCTTTAAGGCCTTGAATGTGAGGACTGGCTGTGTGGTGTTCAGAAAGGCATAAACTCACAGACCAATCAAGAAGGGCAGTATGGGGCAGCTGTGGCTCAGGGGTAAAGCGGGTTAACCCCTGATCGCAGGGTTGGCAGTTTGATTCCCAGTCACCCCAGTCCACGTGACGAAGAGTCTTTGGGCAAGACACTGAACCCCAAGGTATTTTAACGTGACTGCATCTCATAAAAACAAGAAAAATATCTTGTTATAACGAGAAAGGCTTCTCATAACAAAATACTAAGCAAGTGTTTAGGTGAGTGGAACATTTCCTAAACAATTACGGTGTGGTGAGCATGTACACGAACCCACTCCTAGTAAGTAGCCTGCAACAGAATCCTGCTGGGTTAGGTATCCATGGGGACCGGATGGGTAACCTGCAAAAATTATGTGTAATGGGTAAAAATTGTGTTTATATCCATTTTTGCAATGGTAAAAATGAACTGAATGCAAGTTATTTTAAACATCTAACCCATATAATTCAATTTGCTTGTTGTCTTACAACAAAAGCACATTGAGAACCCCTGTACCAGAGTCAAATTCCTTGAGTATTTAAACATACTTGACTGATAAACATTATCATGATTTCATCAAGCCTAAATAACTGATAGATTTGTGCCACAGGTCTTTACAAAAAAAGACCTGTGGCACAACCTTTGACCAGCTAAGAACTCAACTGCAGGAGCCCAGGTGCTGTGTCCATCAACAGATACCTTCCCAAGAACCCAACTCTCAAGCACGTGACTATGTAGTTTAAAGTCTGTTTTAATTACAGGTAGGTTCATGGGTCTAATGTTAATGGGTTGGGTCAAGTCTGGATTTCATTTAGAGATAACTGCAGGTAAAGAGCTGGGTCCGATACAGAGCTCTGCGGTGTGGGTTTGCAAAATAGGACCTGTGCAGGACTCGGCTTTGCTGTTCTATTCACTGAGCACAGTAAGAAATGTCTTCCAGCTCCACCTTCTAAATTTGTATACAGAGATCCATACAATAAGGAACTATCAAGATAGAACAGTACTAACACTATGATTGCAAGGGTCTGTGATCAGATTATCCAGAAAACACATTCAGATATAAATCACATGTTATTTGTCAATGGAGCAGAATAGAAGAAAAGCTAGTGAGAGTGCAAGAGGTGCTTGTTGGATTTTATGTCCTGCAATATCCCTTGCTATGAGACAGGTAGAGAGAAAAGGAAAGTACATTTGGGCAGATAGTCAGATGGGTACACAGTGAAATTAAACACTAAATTTCTCCTCAGTGTCTAAAGCCCCACTTACTGGAACTCCTGTGGATTCCTCTGGTCAGTGGTCAGCTAATGCAAACTAATCATCACTTTTTATGGGCTGAAGTCTGACCACAATACAACCCAGGACAAGGCCTAGCAGACTGAAAAACAGAGTCCAGGGCCATTTTCCACCATAGTCACCACTACTAACACCAGCTCTGCAAAAATCCTCTTTAAAAAAATAATAAAAAAAAGCATTAGTAATGAAAGTTAAGCAATTAGTTGCTTTCACACATCATGATCAGGGTGCGCAAAATTGTCAACTTAATATTGGGCATGCTGCACAAATTCAACAGCAGACAGAAAAAAAAATCTATACATTTCAAAAAACATAATGTTGTATAGAAGTTGGCTTGCGTTTCCTCCTACAGGGCTTCTGTGGCCAAAAACAATCTTGAGGAGCACAGCTGAATGTTTTCATTGTGTTTCTTCTGCTGAGGTGGGTACAAGAGTGGGTTTCGGCTAGTCAGTGCAGGTAAAGGCTGGTTCACTAACATACACCCACACACTTATAAAAAGATGATACACATAAGCAGACCCCCACCTGCCAAGAGCTTCATGCCAGTAAAAGCTGTTTGCACTGGATAAACCAACAAGGGTCACTTGCAATACTATTTAATTTATGTAGTTTAGTGTTTTTGCCTGTTCTCAAATCGTGTCCGTGCACACTAACTCAGCAGTCTCCAGCCTATTTTTTTTTTTTTTTTTACAAAATTAGAGTAGCTGAGAGCTACTCAGGTTTTATGTTAGACTACCAATTACATTTATTCACATACTGTATCAAAACTTTCAAACAGACCATCAAATCAAACCAGCTAAGTAAGTTAACTGTTTTGTGAAACAAACTATCAAACCTATTCTGTATCAAAAACACCAGTCATCACATCAGGTGACCAAGCTCACATGCACCTCCTTTCACATATTTAAACCTTATTTATGAATTTATGTACTGTTGTGAAAGCATTGGAAAGATGGTTACTGTTGTTTGGGCTCCTTAATATAAACAATGGAGGCAATTAAGGTAGGCTACTTAAAACCCTGTCATGCCCGACTGCCACAGTTTGACTTAAAAATGTCTTAAGAGGGTGAAGGAGGGACGTAGACTGTATACTATCATGCTAAGATAACAGGAGGCATAGTGGGTTAGGGGCTAGTTGTTTCTTTGCCCTCCGGCTGTTGACCAGTCCAACTGTCTGGGAATAAAGGTTGCATTTAAAATGAATGGTGCATGCATTGATACTGCAATACTACTCACCCTATGGCAACAGTTACATTAGAATAAGTGGTCTGTCAGGAAACAAGTTCACCTTAGTCTGGCTTGATGAACTAAACAGTAGTGATCCTGGGTAACTGGTATCATGAAGCTGGTTAACAGCTGCCTCCACTTAACTCAAGTTTCCCCCAGTCAGGTTATGTTTGTAAAACAAGCATGTTGACACTACGGAAACTGCAATGGTGGGGAGAGAAAAAAAAAAAAGTAAACCTTCAGAGAACAAACACTAGAATCTGCAGCGTCCAAAAATGGTTTTGCAACACAATATTAAGCAAAAACTTGTCCTTGCATGTTTTTCTTCCCATCTTACATGCACAGAACCAATATGCACACAAACCATAAGTAAGGGAAACCATGGCACTTGAGACATAAGATGTACACAGTGACTTTACTAGTCATTCCCATAATAACACCTTTGAGTTTGTTTACTTGAAACAAATATTCCATATATACCAGTAACCATTTAAATCTGGGTGTCCAGTTTTTTTAATTTAATGTATAATTGACATTAAGAAAATATGCACCAATTTGAGTAACCAACTTCAGTTCACCATGCACCATTTGTCTTCACTAGCACAATTCGACCTGGAGAGCTGAGGTTTTATGTATTTAAAAGTTATAGTTGCAGTGCAGAATTTTTACTATGTGTCAGGCATCTAATATGATGCACAAAAACCACTTAGTTTTTACACAAGGTAACATGTAAAAAGCATGTGCAGCCCTCATATTGACTGTGCCTAAACAGTCAGAAAAACATGCAATTTTTATTTTTAAAACAGCTTGCATTTATATCCATTTACATATTTCAGTTTATAACATCTTTAAAGTCACGATCCTCTTTCTTTGCTGGGGAAAGCCAATATTGAAGTCACTGTCTCACCAGGGTAACACCAGTCATCAGCAACAGGCTGGAGGGAAGAAAAAAAAAAAAAAAAAAAAGCACTGTCACATTAAAAAGCCATCCCTGGTAGGCTAGTGGTTAAGGCAGCAGCCCGGGTTTGAGTCAGGGTTGCGTCAGGAAGGGCATCCAGTGTAAAACATGCCAAATGTCAACATGAGAGTCATGTGAAAATTTGCTGTGGTGACCCCTAAACAGGAAAAGCTGAAAGTGACTTTCATGTGTTAAAAAGGTTCTTGCAGCCAACTGACTCAACTTTAACTAAATGAAGCTTAGATAACCGAAGCTAGAAACTGACTGCTTTAATTATGCAGCGTCTCACATTTAGACAGCAGGAATTTTTTTTGACAGGTGTAAGGAGATGCAGTTCTAGCAGGTATCATCCTAAACGGCATAGTTAGTATACCCTATAGAAGGGGGAATATTTACCCCAAAATCAGTCCACTTAACATGTGAGACAACGGGATCAGAATTTCATGATTTGCATAACATTGATATATGGCCAGGATACTGATAAGCCTTCACAAGTGTGATCAAGTAATAGAGCTGTAGATGTTAATGGCACACTTGATGTGCAAAGTTTGTCAAATGTAAAGATGCAGTACCTTTGACATGTAGGTTAACTGTACATAAACCTTGTAATTACCAGTGTATTGTAGATCAACCAAAATGAATCTTTTAATGCCAAACATGTTTAACAATTTATTAAAAGCAAGGACAGATTAAGTCAGTCATCATCAACTGTAGTCGTCACTGGCTCATTGGGGCACACCATTGACATTGTCTCGCCAGGGGATGCTGCTGTAGTTGAGTCGTCTGGGTAGACCGCAGGTTGAGTCACTGTACTACTCTCAAAGTATGCCACAGTGGTCTTATCGCTGGGGTACACCACAGTAGTAGTTTTGCTGGGGGAAGGCACCGGTGGAGTAGTCTCACTGGAGTAAGGTACTGGCATAGTCTTTGTCTCACTGGGGTAGACCACAGGTTCAGCCACAGTAGTAGTCGTCGTCGTCGTCTCACCAGGGGAAGACTTTAGACCACAGGTTCAGCCACAGTAGTAGTTGTCGTCGTCTCACCAGGGGAAGACTTGGTCATTATGCTAGGGTATGCCACAGTAGTGTTCTCGCCAAGGGAAGCCACTGTTATGCCCCTGGCAGAAGCCACAGTAGACCTTTTGCCAGGCAACGCTGCCGTTTCAGCCATCTTACCAGGGTATGCTACAGTAGTTTTGCTGGGGGAAGGCAATGGGGTAGTCGTCATCTTGCCAGAGGACGCCACTGTAGTTGTCATCTTGCCAGAGGACGCCACTGTAGTTTCCTTGCAGGAGTATGCCACAGTACGCAGCATGTCATCAACGTCAGCCACTGTAGTCGACATGCTGCCAGAAGCCACAGTAGATGCTTCGTCAGGAAAAGCTGCTGTTGTAGTTGCCACAGTAGTTTGACTGGGGGAAGGCACTGGTGTAGTCTCTGTATTGGCAGGGTATGCTGCATAAGTGAGCATCTCACCAGAGGAAGCCACTGTTGTGGTCATCTCACCAGGGTACACAACAGGTCTAGCCACTGTAGTCGTCTCTCTTGGGTATACCACAGTAGTCATCTCAGCAGGGTATGCCATAACAGTCGTTTTGCTAGGAGAAGGCACCATTTTAGTTGTCATTTCACCATGGGAAGCCACTGTTGAGGTAGTTTTGCTGGGGTAAGTTACAGTAGCCACCTCACTAGGTAAAGCTACTGATGTAGCCATAGTATCACTGGGGTATGCCACATTAGTCTTTGTGGTCTCACCAAGGTACATTACTGTTGTCGCTGTCTTGCAGGTGGATGGCACAGTACTCTTCATGTTGCTGAGGTATGCCACCATAGTCTTCAACCTCATCTTGCCAGGGGTTGTCATTTCATTGGGAGAAGCCAGTGTCTTAGACATCTCGCCAGGGGAAGCCACTGGTTTAGTCGTCATCTCATTGGGGTATGCTGCCATAGGTTTAGCCACTGTAGTCTTGTCACCAGAAGCCACAGTAGATGCTTTGCCAGGAAAGGCTGCTGTTGCGTTTGCCTTACCAGTAGTTGTTTGACTGGGGGGAGGCACCATTTTAGTCATCTCACTGTCGAAAGCCACTGGTGGAGCCTTTGTATTGGCAGGGTTTGTCTCACCAGGGGAAGCTACTGTTGTAGTCATCTCACTGGGGTACACCACAGGTTTAACCACTGTAGTTGCCTCTCCAGGGGACACCACCATGGTAGTCTTTGTATGATGGGGGTATGCTGCAGTAGCAGTCACCATAGTTGTCTCACGTGCCATACGTTGCATTAAATAGTGCTGGCGGTCAGCTAACAGCTCAGCTTCTGGTTGTGGGGACAAAATATATATAAAAATTAACCGACACCAGAAATTGACTGTTCCAAAACCTGCAGACTGAAACACTGCTTTAAGACTTCATGGCTGTAATTTTAATTGTAATACTCCAACTTGGCTTAGATTTACAGACAACTCATCTTCAGCTTAGCAAATATTTGACAGAACAAAGATCTTTCCATTAATATATTATGCTTGATTTTAATTAAAGTTTCAGAGCCAACATTGTACAGACTACACTTTAATTCTCCCAAATTAGTCAGAGAAATCAGTGCCACACAGAGCAAGTTCAAATTTAGTTTACCACTTTGCGATACCAACAACTAAAGCTCTACAAAGCCTCCCAATTTTGCCATTAGGGCTTTAGAAAAAGTGCTCAACTTTTACATGTTGAGACAACGCCTCTGAACGGACAAGTCCTAGTGCCTTCTTTAAGGAGATCTCATCAATAAACTGACCTGTAGCACAAAAGAAACAGTTAACATCAGGAAGTAGCTGAGTGAAGACTATGTCATTGATGTTCTTACCTCTCGTAGTCCTGTACTTTACATTACCAGGTTTTCCTTGGATGCCACTAATTGCCAGACAAGAGCCTGTGAACAGAATACATACTATTAGACACTTACTGCTTGATAGCACAGCATAGCACAAACATGTTACATTCTACTAGTCAACACAAGCTTCAGATCGAAAAGAGGGGGGGGGTAAATAAGTAATACCTCTGGTAAAGTAAAAAGTCAGCAACCAGATCAGCAAAGCCCCAGCAGCTCCCATTGCTTCTACCTCAAAGACAACACATTACCTGTGCTGCACCAGGTTTAAAAAAGGCCCATCATCCAGGTGGTTCAGCTGCTGCTAATCAGCTCTAATTGGCTCTCTCCTCAGAGGAGTCGGTGCCAGTTGAGATTCAGCACTTCCTGTGACAAGCATGTGATACAGTCAGTTAGGCTGTAACTCTGAAACCCTAGTTATTTCTTTCATAGTAACTATTTGGGATGTGTTAAGTAGCAATCCTCATATTAAATACAATCTCACATTAGGTACAAGCATGAAACACAAAAATGAACCATTCTACTTTGTCACTACACTCATAACATGCTACTGTTTTTCTCTTAAATACAAGGTAGTGTAAGTACCACAAATCCCAGAATTCCACACTTGGTGTTTAATATTTCTGCATAATGGGTGACCTTAGAACAAGTCTTGTGTAAAACTTCCCAAAATTTGATTTCAGTATAAATTACATCCTAGGTGATCATGAACACATTATGAAACCTGAAACCAAAACAGAACTGTAAATCAGTTATAAGCATCTAAATCTGGTTGTCTGGATTTGTTTTGAAATTGAATGCATTAAATGACATTACTATAATCTTACATGCACCAATGAATTTAAATGACCAAGTTCAGTTCACCTTGCACTGTTTGTCTTTACTAGCACCGTTTTACCTGGAGTTCTGAGCTTACCAGGGAAAGGATTAATACCAGAGCCCTTCGTTCTATAAACAATTGTTTCCCTCACTTGCATTTTAATTGTGCCCACATGGTTTCTAAATTTATTTTGCTGAATACAGCTGCCTTCATAAGTAAAAAAAAAAAACTGAGGCAATAAGTCACCTTAAAGAAATGTTCACCCGTTCTTCAGGTATAGACCGACACGCTGGTAACTTAATGGCAGCATAGAGGCCGACAGCCATCGTGTCCTCATCTGGGAGCAAATATACTTACACTTAACATGAGTGTCTTCACCTCCTTTGTCTGATGGTAGCCTGTCAATGTGTAGATGTAGCCGCGAGGAGGACACAAGGGGAATGACCCAGTATGACTTTACTCCAAAAATAAACAGGTTTGCTCAAATCTTGGTAGGGACATGTCCCTACCATCCA
>NW_018128272.1:240625-242200 GCF_001952655.1 Monopterus albus | reverse complement strand
ACACTTGGTGTTTAATATTTCTGCATAGTGGGTGACCTTAGAACACAATAAATTATGAAGACTCAAATCAAGACAAGTAAACACCATGAAATAATGAAATGCTGTATCCATTCCACCCTCTCAAGATTGTGTTTTTGCACTTTTCGTCCTCTCATGGACATTTTTGAGTACAACACAAATACAGAATGACAGCTGCCTCTGTTTACTCTCAAGTTTCCCAGTCAGGCTGTTTGTGTTTGTAGAACAAATATAAAAGGTGTTCTTATAATGACAACGTATGAAATGATACTATGGAAACTCTATAACAGTGAGAAAATGGTAGTGATGAACTTTCAGAGAATTATCCCCAGAATCTGCAGCTGACCTCAGCTTTGCAGAGCTCTATTTTTTTGTTTTTTGTAGTTTTTTTATGCAGGAACCAGCTGTATTCAGCAAAAAAAAAAAAAAAAAAAAAAAAAAAAAAAAAAAAAAAAAAAAAAAAAAAAAAAAAACAACTAGAAACATTTCTCCTTGGATGTTTTTCTTTCATCTTACATTGGTGGGACACAAGGAAAAGACACAAGTGAGGGAAATGGCTGTTTATAAGAGACGGGTGAATTGAACTTGGTCATTTAAATTAATCAGTGCAGACATGCTTAAATTAATGTAAAATATGCATCAAAATCCAAAATAAAACCGGACAACTTGATTTAGATGACTGGTATTACTTGTATATATTGGATAAATATTGGCCTTGGTATTGTTGGAAGTAAACAAAAACATTTTGTGACAAACTATTCAAAGTCATTACTAGTTATTGTGCAAAAGGTTGCTACAGCTTTATGCCAGGTGTCGAAACTACATATCAGTACCTGAGGACAGAAGTATAAATCATTTGTATGCACAAAAACCACACTAATGCTATTTCCTATACATAAAGTGGCATGTAAAAATAATATGTGGGAATGTGTGCATGTCACATGCTTCAGACTGCACCTACACATGGTTTTAATAAGGTGTACAACAGTGGAAATGAAAAAAAAGGTGAGACACCCAACTTGAAACATCTTGGATTATTTGTAGCTGTCTACATAAAATTCAGTTGATTGATTAGGACTGCCTTTACATTGGCCTAAGGCGTTTCGATCGACTATTTTCCCCCATTTTAGACTCAAATTAATCTGTAAACTGCTGATATTGCTTTAGTTAATGCATTTCAGCTTCATGACTGAAACTAGGGATGTGCAATACCACTCATTTCCTTTTTAATTTGATACCAAGTAAAATGCAGGTTGGCATTGCTGATAATAGTTCATGCAACAAAATGAGAGAAAAATGATTGGTCCAGACAGAGACTGACAGACAGAACACAGGCTTTGAGCTGTGTTTATAAGGGCCTGCCACTTTTATGAACAAATGGTGCCAGCCTGATCATGTAAAGGGACATTTCTGCAGCGCCGATACTGAACCGTTGGCAGTGGGACTACATCCATACGTACAGAAACCTTTCACATGCCTTATGTCATTTCCCTCCAACTAGCAATACAACATCCGCTCTGTTGGTGAGAGACTCCAACTCAGTTTAATTATGCAGTG
>NW_018128272.1:240132-240579 GCF_001952655.1 Monopterus albus | reverse complement strand
TTCTAACCAGCATAGTTACAGTCTCCTATTGAAGGGGAAATGCATTGTTTTGTACCCCAAAAATCAGTCCACTTATGTGAGACAATGGGATCAGAAGAATCAGTATTTCATGATCTGCATATCACTGAGACATAGCTAGGATAATGATAAGCCTTCACAAGTGTGATCAAGTAATAGAGCTGTAGATGTTAATGGTTGAGGACGGCTGTTACTGGGGGAATAACGGACTGATTCCCTGTAAAGCTGTGGCCAAAACCACAAGTTACATGTCCTCCCCTTGTGCAAAATCTGACCACCTTTCTTAAAACTAACCCACACCATGACACTTTCTGAAGTAAACATGCACACTTGATGTGCAAAGTTTGTCAAATGTACAGATGACATCTGGCCCCAAAACCCTTCACTGTAGGCCTCCCATTTCAGTACCTTTGACATGTAGGTTAACTG
>NW_018128272.1:229867-230020 GCF_001952655.1 Monopterus albus | reverse complement strand
CTTACTGAAGGGTGTTTAATCAGGTATGCTTCTGTAGTTGTCAGCATCTTGACGGGGCACGCCACAGTAGTCATGCCGGGGGAAGCCACAGTGGTCGTTGTAGTAGTCGTCGTCTCGCCGGGCGAAGCCACAGTGGTCGCTGTAGTGGTCGTC